>NW_027129103.1:10000-15000 GCF_037325665.1 Littorina saxatilis
AAATTTTGAGTGGAAAAATGTTTGACGCCTTGTATTGCAGTGTGGAGAAGCAATGACAAGACCTTTCTCGCTGTATAATTTAGTTGACAAACTTTGAGTGTGCGTGCGTGTGTAAGTGCGTACGCGCACCTTTCCCTGTGTCTGTGTGTTTGTGTGTCTGTATCAATGACTTCTGTGTGTCTGTATCTATGACTTCTGTGTGTCTGTGTCTGTGACTTCTGTGTGTCTGTATCTATGACTTCTGTGTGTCTGTATCTATGACTTCTGTGTTGTATCTGTGACTTCTGTGTGTCTGTATCTATGACTTCTGTGTGTCTGTATCTATGACTTCTGTGTGTCTGTATCTATGACTTCTGTGTGTCTGTATCTATGACCTAGTACCCCTGTGTGTCTGTATCTATGACTTCTGTGTGTCTGTATCTATGACGTCTGTGTGTCTGTATCTATGACTTCTGTGTGTCTGTATCTATGACTTCTGTGTGTCTGTATCTATGACGTCTGTGTGTCTGTATCTATGACTTCTGTGTGTCTGTATCTATGACGTCTGTGTGTCTGTATCTATGACTTCTGTGTGTCTGTATCTGTGACTTCTGTGTGTCTGTATCTATGACTTCTGTGTGTCTGTATCTATGACGTCTGTGTGTCTGTATCTATGACTTCTGTGTGTCTGTATCTATGACTTCTGTGTGTCTGTATCTATGACTTCTGTGTGTCTGTATCTATGACTTCTGTGTGTCTGTATCTATGACTTCTGTGTGTCTGTATCTATGACCTCTGTGTGTCTGTATCTATGACCTCTGTGTGTCTGTACCTATGACTTCTGAGTTGTATCTATGACTTCTGTGTGTCTGTATCTATGACTTCTGTGTGTCTGTATCTATGACTTCTGTGTTGTATCTGTGACTTCTGTGTGTCTGTATCTATGACTTCTGTGTGTCTGTATCTATGACTTCTGTGTGTCTGTATCTATGACTTCTGTGTGTCTGTATCTATGACTTCTGTGTGTCTGTATCTATGACCTCTGTGTGTCTGTATCTATGACTTCTGTGTGTCTGTATCTATGACCTCTGTGTGTCTGTATCTATGACCTCTGTGTGTCTGTATCTATGACTTCTGTGTTGTATCTTTGACTTCTGTGTGTCTGTATCTATGACTTCTGTGTGTCTGTATCTATGACTTCTGTGTTGTATCTGTGACTTCTGTGTGTCTGTATCTATGACTTCTGTGTGTCTGTATCTATGACTTCTGTGTGTCTGTATCTATGACTTCTGTGTGTCTGTATCTATGACTTCTGTGTGTCTGTATCTATGACTTCTGTGTGTCTGTATCTATGACTTCTGTGTTGTATCTGTGACTTCTGTGTGTCTGTATCTATGACTTCTGTGTTGTATCTGTGACTTCTGTGTGTCTGTATCTATGACTTCTGTGTGTCTGTATCTATGACGTCTGTGTGTCTGTATCTATGACTTCTGTGTGTCTGTATCTATGACTTCTGTGTGTCTGTATCTATGACTTCTGTGTGTCTGTATCTATGACTTCTGTGTGTCTGTATCTATGACTTCTGTGTGTCTGTATCTATGACTTCTGTGTGTCTGTATCTATGACGTCTGTGTGTCTGTATCTATGACGTCTGTGTGTCTGTATCTATGACTTCTGTGTGTCTGTATCTATGTCTTCTGTGTGTCTGTATCTATGACTTCTGTGTGTCTGTATCTATGACTTCTGTGTGTCTGTATCTATGACGTCTGTGTGTCTGTATCTATGACTTCTGTGTGTCTGTATCTATGACTTCTGTGTGTCTGTATCTATGACTTCTGTGTTGTATCTGTGACTTCTGTGTGTCTGTATCTATGACTTCTGTGTGTCTGTATCTATGACGTCTGTGTGTCTGTATCTATGACTTCTGTGTGTCTGTATCTATGACCTCTGTGTGTCTGTATCTATGACTTCTGTGTGTCTGTATCTATGACTTCTGTGTGTCTGTATCTATGACTTCTGTGTGTCTGTATCTATGACTTCTGTGTGTCTGTATCTATGACTTCTGTGTGTCTGTATCTATGACGTCTGTGTGTCTGTATCTATGACGTCTGTGTGTCTGTATCTATGACGTCTGTGTGTCTGTATCTATGACTTCGGTGTGTCTGTATCTATGACGTCTGTGTGTCTGTATCTATGACCTCTGTGTGTCTGTATCTATTACTTCTGATTGTCTGTATCTATGACTTCTGTGTGTCTGTATCTATGACGTCTGTGTGTCTGTATCTATGACGTCTGTGTGTCTGTATCTATGACTTCTGTGTGTCTGTATCTATGACGTCTGTGTGTCTGTATCTATGACGTCTGTGTGTCTGTATCTATGACTTCTGTGTGTCTGTATCTATGACTTCTGTGTTGTATCTGTGACTTCTGTGTGTCTGTATCTATGACTTCTGTGTGTCTGTATCTATGACTTCTGTGTGTCTGTATCTATGACTTCTGTGTGTCTGTATCTATGACTTCTGTGTGTCTGTATCTATGACTTCTGTGTGTCTGTATCTATGACTTCTGTGTGTCTGTATCTATGCCTCTGCAGGTAAATGTTTTATAGCCATGAATCTGGAGCAGAAATTCTGAGTGAGAAAATATCCGGCTCTTTACTGCACGATGAAGCAATATTAAGACTTTGCTCGGGGTATCATCTAGGTGAGAAGATGCAGTGTGCGAGCTAGCGTGCCTGCGATCATGTCTGAGTGCAGGCGCGCTTGTGTTTGTGTGTCTGTGTGTCTGTGTGTCTGTATAAGATCCCATGCAGGTAAAAAAAATCAACACAAAAAAATCAGCCGAATATCCCTGAAGACTTCAGCGACAGACAGACAGGAGAGCTAACACAGAAAGCCCCACTCCTGTCACGTACACACGCGCTCGTGCACAAAGAAGCTCATGCTATGGTGACATCACTCTTTGAGGCGTCAGAAATGGCAAATACGAATACGAATACGAATACGAATACGAATACTTTATTATCTCATACAGAGAAATTTCAGTGTGGTGCACATTAAAAGACAAAACAAATAATAAGACAACAGATAAAAATACCATACGAAGCATACTACACTCGCGCACGCATATGTACACTAACAGGAATAGTAACATGATTCCAAATAGGTAAATTGCCGTCAGCTTTAGCTAAAAGTTTACCGCTAAAAACTATCATTATCACAGGACTAGATATGTCATTGAACAATATTTATCACAGGACTAGTCATTCGAGGGTTATCACACTCAGCATAAGGGTGCACATCAAAGAATATAAAAAAATATTCATCACAGAAATCAGTGCATATGTTCACCGGCACACATACTAGTTTTAATTAACTTAGGTATTTAAAAAGCCAATTGACTTTGGAATAAAACTGTTCTTAGTTCTGAGCGTGCGGAATCTGGGAGTGCGGAGGCGACGTCCTGAGGGCAGGACCTCAAAGTGGTGAGCGAGCACATGACTACTATCCTGGATGATGCAGCGGGCCTTTCGCACCACACGTCGTTCATACAGCACAGTCAGTCCTTCCTGTCTCACCCCCACAATCTTACCACATGTGTTCACCACCCGCCCAAGCACATTCTTACTCTTCACACACAGACCTCCATACCAGCAGATGAAAGAGAAAGTGAGAATGGATTCAATGAATGAAGTATAGAATGTTTGGAGGATGCGGCTGTTGATGTTCAGACTTCTGAGCTTTTGTAAGCAGTAGATTCTTGACTGACACTTCTTGTGGATAGCTTTAGTGTTTGAGGAGAAATTTAGTTTGTTGTCAATGACTGTACCGAGATATTTGTATTCAGTCACTCGCTCAACTTTCACACCATCTATGTACAAATCTGAAACTGTAGCTGGGTTTTTGCGAAAGTCAATAACTAGCTCTTTTGTTTTTGTCACATTTAGGGCTAAATAGTTATCTTTACACCAGGAGCTGAAATTTTGAACTTCAGAAAAATAAACAGAATCGGAGTCAGACAGGTCTTCAAGGGCAGAATCGTCAGAATATTTCACAAGAGGGGTCGTAACAGTGCCTTGACAATCGTTAGTGTATAATGTGAACAGAACTGGAGATTTAGCCCGTTGTAACCGAATTAAGAGCCGGGGGACACGGTGAAATAAATTATCGATCAATGTGTGACAATCCTCCACACCCCCTCCTTCCCTCCACCCATTCCCCCCCCCCCCCATCCCAAGTGGTTTCGAGGTCGAATGTGTCAATCAGAATTGCAAATCATTTGCTACTGAGGCATAGGTGCCCGATACACGTTAATATTTTTATGGTATGAAGAAAAGCCTTTATGACTTTTAGCTGTAGGCCCCTATCCTTCGGCGATGAATTCATAGAGAAAACATCGTAGCTTTTTGCATTGCCATGAGAGTGATTCTGTGATATTCAGGTTTTGCCAGTATTAGTAAAAGATTTTTCTATCGACTGCGTGTGCGACACATTGACCAAACAGGACTAATATTTTGGTCATTTGGACAAGACTTGGGTTGTGTGCAAAGGGATAAAGGTTCAGTGATAGCATGGTGACTGGTTTTATTAGAGGCGTCAGGGCGAGAGAGAGAGAGAGAGAGAGAGAGAGAGAGAGAGAGAGAGAGAGAGAGAGAGAGAGAGAGAGAGAGAGAGAGAGAGAGAGACTTAGACTTAGACTTAGACATTTTATTCACATAAAGGGTAGACATTTTAGGCCATAGGCTTAATCTTACAATGTGCCCTTTACATTCACACAAACACATATATTCACGCGTGCGCCCGTATTAGTAAAAGATTTTAGTAAAAGATTTTTCTATCGACTGCGTGTGCGACACATTGACCAAACAGGACTAATATTTTGGTCATTTGGACAAGACTTGGGTTGTGTGCAAAGGGATAAGAGAGAGAGAGCGAGAGAGAGAGAGAGAGAAAGACAGAGAGAAAGACAGAGAGAGAGAGACAGAGAGAGAGAGACAGAGAGAGAGAGACAGAGAGAAAGAT
>NW_027129103.1:20000-30214 GCF_037325665.1 Littorina saxatilis
AGTGGCTCTATCCCATCTCTCCCCTTTCCCCTATCCCATCTCCCCCCTTTCCCCGTCGCGATATAACATTGAATGGTTGAAAACGACGTTAAACACCAAATAAAGAAAGATGTGCCCAGGCTTTTACATGGGATAAGACGAGCCCTTCACTTTGACACATACCAAAAGTCAGCACCCTGAGTGCTTTTTGTGCAGAATAGGAATTATTTCATGAACGAATTTCACGACGGACAAATTGTGAAGCGTCTTTCTGCGAAATGTTGTCATCCAATAATTCCGACTCAACGTAGGAAACAGTAAGAACAAGAAATTCCTCCGAGGTAGGAAAAACACCCCCGCCCTTACCATTCTCACTGCCACCAACTGAGAAGGTTATTTCCCTTTGACCATTAATATGTCCCTCTGTAAGTCCTTGTAGAATCTTAATCCACCAATAACTCCCTAACCGTGTGTTTGACTGGTCCCAATTTTTGTAAGGACCGTCTCAGGAATGTATAGAACCTGTTCACCAAGTTTGGTGACGATCGGTCCGTTCATTCTTGAGATCTATATGCGAACACAAACACACAAACACACAAACAAACAAATCGACCGAATCCTATACACACCCCTATACCGGGGGTGTAATGATGCTTTTTGGTGCGTCCACGTGGCGGGTGGTCTTATTCTGTGCAACATTCTTGGCACAGGCGTGTTTGTTAGATAGTGAGCCGAATCATTTCCACGGGAATGTCTGTGCCTTTAAGAGAATGGATGGTTTGTGTTGGTTCTGGAATGTTTCAAAGAGACAAAGTGGGTAGCTACTGATGTTGCCGAAGACTTGTGCTCAATCGTTTCTAACGGCATCACTTGTATAGAATATTTTAATTTATGCAATTTAAAAAAAAAAAATTGATGGGACTATGAACATCGTTGGTCATGGCGAAACGTCTGTGTCGCATTTTTTGTTCACATCAAATATATCTAGTATTATTTTGCTTTTTATTTCACTCCTTCCTTTGATTCGTTTGCTATGTTTTGATGGAAGAAGGTAAAGGGGCAACCGGCACGGTTGGCCTAGTGGTAAGGCGTCCGCCCCGTGATCGGGAGGTCGTGGGTTCGAACCCCGGCCGGGTCATACCTAAGACTTTAAAATTGGCAATCTAGTGGCTGCTCCGCCTGGCGTCTGGCATTATGGGGTTAGTGCTAGGACTGGTTGGTCCGGTGTCAGAATAATGTGACTGGGTGAGACATGAAGCCTGTGCTGCGACTTCTGTCTTGTGTGTGGCGCACGTTATATGTCAGAGCAGCACCGCCCTGATATGGCCCTTCGTGGTCGGCTGGGCGTTAAGCAAGCAAACAAACAAACAAAAAGGTAAAGGGGCAAATGCTCGCTTACTTTCTTTCATTTGAACCATCTTGTATTTTTTGTCTTAAATTAACTTTTTATTCCCCAAACAAATTGACTTTTCTCTCACCAAATAAGGAGGTCAGCGATGTTTCAGTGACTAACGACAGACAGACTGTCTGGAAGAAATGGGTGTAATGCGCCGTACGTGGAAACGAGAATAGTACATTTGCTTCTCCGTGAAATCCGCCATCACTGGGGGAAAAAGAAAGAAGGGGGTAGAGGGGTGGGGTAACGTGGGAGGAGGAGTCAGAACCATTTATTCTCTTCCCTCTTTCGCGACTTCTATGTTATTTTTTTTTCCTTCTTCTTCGAAAATAGATTGAAACTCCCACGCGCGTTCACTCATGTTTTTGCACGAGTGTGTTTTTACGTGTATGACCGCCATTCAGGCAGCCATTCGCCGATTTCGGGGGAAGACTTCTATGTTAACTTTACCTGTGGTGTTCATAAATTCCACACCTCACATTTGACTTCAACGTATGATATTTTGAATTCTGTGTACATTCACTGTAGTCTTATTAATCATTCTCTGACGGGACACATTTTGAATTCTGTGTACATTCACTGTAGTCTTATTAATCATTCTCTGACGGGACACATTTTGCGGCGTCCCCTCAAACGCTCCGTAATGTGTTTTAAATCGCACGACGGACGGGAAGACGTCGGCCTCCTAATCGGGAGGTCGTGAGTTCGAATCCCGGTCGCTGCCGCCTGGTGGGTTAAAAGTGGAGATTTTTCCGATCTCCCAGGTCAACTTATGTGCAGACTTGCAAGCGACTTAACCCCCTTCGTGTGTACACGCAAGCACAAGACCAAGTGCGCACGGAAAAGATCCTGTAATCCATGTCAGAGTTCGGTGGGTTATAGAAACATGAAAATACCCAGCATGCCTCCCCCAATATCGGCGTATGCTGCCTGAATGACGGGGTAAAAACGGTCATACACGTAAAAATTCACTCGTGCTAAAAACATGAGTGAACGTGGGAGTCTAAGCCCATGAACAAAGAAGAAGAAGAAGAAATCGCACGACGCAAACTCGACTTTAGCGTGTGATATTTGGATTGAGTACAGCTATTTCTTAGCAATTAACCTCTTCCCAACTAACAATGGCAAGAGATATAACCGGAGACTGGCTTTCAGTGCTGGACTAGGTAAATATTATAGACGTATTAAATACTCCAGTCGCTGTCCTGTTCTTCAGCAGCATTTATTGTTTATCACTTGTTGAAGACTAATCTCCCTTGCAAGGGACAGTGATTTTTATTTTTTGTTTTGCTGAAATCCAAAAACAGAGACACTCAAAAAGTTCAAATAAATATTACAGTTTGTTATCTGTATCATGTGTGTTTGTCTGTCCGTCCACTATAAAGACCCTTGGGTTAAAAAAAACCGGTGATAGTAACGTTTTATATTGTCACAAATCAAACGTTCCAATAACTTACCATTCTTGTTCTTTTTTTTAAATTTATTTCTGCTGGTTGTTCTTGTGTCTTTTGTTTTAACTCTTCACATTTTGCAAGCCGAACGGCAAAAAAGATAGCACTGAAAATAAAGTGTTTGTTTTTAGGGTTAGGGTTAAAACATAAGACACGAGAACTGTTATCCTTAGACTAAACTTAGCTAATACGCTACATGTTCACTGAGGCATGTTCATCATCATTACACGAAAGGCTGACGATATCCTTGATTGACGTTGCACCAGAGTCGTGGTTTTAAACTATCTACCATTTCGCTTTGTACAGTGTCAGTTTTGCCGCAGGGCTGGCGAAGACGGGTGTAATGAGGGGTAAAACGATACCCGTGTTGTACTTAATTCATTTGCCAGCGTGGGAGTGTGTCAAGGGGGGGGAGAGAGAGAGAGAGAGAGAGAGAGGGAGAGGGAGAGGGAGAGGGAGAGAGAGAGAGGGAGAGAGAGAGGGAGAGGGAGAGATAGAGAGAGAGGGAGAGAGAGAGGGAGAGAGAGAGAGAGAGAGAGAGAGGGAGAGGGAGAGAGAGAGAGAGAGAGAAATGGTTAATCAATCAATCAATCAATCAATGAGGCTTATATCGCGCATATTCCGTGGGTACAGTTCTAGGCGCTCTGCAGTGATGCCGTGTGAGATGAAATTTCATACGGCCAGTAATTGCAGCCATTTCGGCGCATATTTACCTTTCACGGCCTATTATTCCAAGTCACACGGGTATAGGTAGACAATTATTAACTGTGCCTAAGCAATTTTTGCCAGGAAAGACCCTTTTGTCAATCGTGGGATCTTTAACGTGCACACCCAATGTAGTGTACACGGGGGGGGGGGGGGGGGGGGGGGGGAGTTTGGACACCGAAGAGAGTCTGCACACAAATTTGACTCTGAAATAAATGTCCGCCGAACCTGGGATCGAACTCACGCTGACAGCGGCCAACTGAATACAAATCCAGCGCGCTACCAACTGAGCTATATCCCCGCCCCGGTTAAAGTGGAGGGCGGGGAGAGAAAGATAGAGACAGAGACACAAAGAGAGACAGAGAAAGACAAAGAAAGAGGTGAAGAGAGAGAGAAAAAAAACCGACAGAGGGACAGAGACAGATATAAATAAAGACGAAGACGATGAAGAGGAGTGACCGTCTGTATTCTTGTTTTACTGCCCACCTTCAAGAAACGTATCTGAGCGGCAATGTTTCAGTTTCATGCGTATATGTTTGGATTTGTGTGTGTAATTTACTGGTGACTTTATGAACGAACGGATAAAATGCAAACAAATTCAGCTGTAAATACTGGCGAAGATCAATACATAATCAATCCACCAATTGGTCAGTCAAAACAGTCATCTGCCTTGCTAAGAATTCGCCAAAACGATCTCGCAACTGACGATTTCTTTGTCTTTGCTGTTCAACCTTGTTTACGGTTATTTTCCCCAATCCTTCGCAACGGTTTACTGACCAATATATCACAAACACAGACAGCCTGTTACCATGCTCCTCCCTTTTCTGTCTTGCAAGCTGACACTGAGTCAGTGGTCACGTGATATATAAGTCAATCATGTATGCACTCGCAGTTCGCCCCCGTTAGAGGTGACGTGTACAGCTGGGGTATAAACATGTCTTCTGGTTGAACAAATCGATTGTGCTGTCGATGGTTTGACATCACAAGCACACACTAAATGATTCGTATTAAAAAAAAAAAGTGTTTACATGTCAGCACGACCGGAAGAGGCTTAATTTTAAAGTCGTATTTTGGGGTTGGGGTGTGAGGGGTATGGAGAGGGTGTTGGGCAGAAGAAGGGCTGTTGCTAGTCTTGGACTGAGGACAATGCATTCCGTTAGGGGCTCCGCTCACATATGTAACTTCAGCAGGACCGACGACGCACTGCAGATTATCCCAGCCCGCTACACGTTGCATGAAAGGAAAACAAGGCAAGTATTCGTCATAGTCCCTATCGCGGCAAAACTAATAGGCCGTGCGTCGTCTGTGCCGCTGAAACTGCGCAGGTGTATTCTGCCCATTAGCTGCGTTGGCCTGTCGTGTACATGTCTGAAGTGTATTTCCGTCACGTCAGTGGTAAGATGTTACCAAATGAATAGGTACCCTTTTAGATCATCACTTTGTAAATCACCACTGATGCATACCCTCCTCAATGCCAGGTTTCAATTAGTCACAGTATATGCACCAAACTCGGAAAAAACCCTCATGACTTCATTCATTAGCGACTTTTACGTGTTTGATCCAGTTATACACAATGAGCCTTATATCAAAGGAAAGTGAATAATTGCTCGTTCAACTTACTAACGCCAAAATAATCATGGGTTTTATGAATTTTCTTCTCTTATTCTTTTATAATTATTAATTAATGACCTATATGTGCTGATGACCAATTTAATTTCCTTTGTTGGATCAATAAAATGTTATGAGTTATGAGTTATGAGTTATGAGTTAAACACGAATTCCTCGTATCGGCAGCAATGGTCCCAGGTCGGTAATATCTATTTCTGTAGAGCTCAATAACCATCTGAGAGAGTCCCTATGGCAAAACGGTGCTAACACGCTGAACTGTCTATTATCCAAATGAGTCTGGACTTCCCAAGCCACGGTGAGATACTCGTAGGAGAGTTGAGGCTGCCCTAGTTCTTGTTAAGATATATCTTGCCAAAGCATTTGACCTGAGTTTGGTTGAGGATGATTTTGTTTCAATCTTTCTTTCTTTCTTTATTTGGTGTTTAACGTCGTTTTCAACCACGAAGGGTTATATCGCGACGGGGAAAGAGGGAAGATGGGATAGAGCCACTTGTCTATTGTTTCTTGTTCACAAAATCACTAATCAAAAATTTGCTCCAGGGGCTTGCAACGTAGTACTAATCTTATGACAGCGCTTTAATAATTAAGCGTCTTTGAAGCTTGTCTTTCCGAGCGGACCGTTACAGGACGTCCTTTCCTGACCCCGAAGTGAATTTTGCGATGACTGCGCTAAGCGGTTTTATCAACATTTTCATTCTAAAGCTTCGAGCAGCGAGTTTTGTGAAGAAGACTTCCCGAAGTCGACTTCGCCCAATTAATGTGAGGCTTAAGGGCAGGTTTTCTTATTTTACCCTAACGAGTGCACAGGATATTCGTTGCACCTAAGTTGAGTCACTACTGTAATGATTTAAAAACGAAATTGTCATATTTTGATTCTTGAGTCCTGGTTCTTCGTAGGTATATATTGTTCCATTGCTGTCGGGGGCGCATACGTCTAGCAGACGAATCCTGTTTCATGAACACAAATCCGGAATCTAGCAAATACGAACATGTTACACTGCTCTCGTGTACGAGAGAGAGAGAGGGAGGGGGGGGGGGGGAGAAAGAGTGAGAGAGAAGTCTGAAGTCTGAAGTCTGAAGTCTGAATGTTTTAATGAGTAGGCCTTGGGCCCTTTTCATGGTGATGAGCACATCTCAAGCACCAGCATACAAATGCACATAGTAAACAAAAACAATAACATCCTACTCATTATATATAATCCTATTAGATGATTACACGCTTCGCCGGGTACCGGCTTCGCCGGGAAGAAGTAGAGCCGAATACCAGGCTGCGCCTGGGACCCGGCCGGGTGTACGCCGGCTTCGCCGGCGCACGAAGGAAAGGAGATAAACGCGCAAAACACTGGAGACCTTCTAAAAATAGTAACGTGCAGTGACCTTCTAAAACTAGTAACGTAGTAACGGGAATATGGATTGACGCCACACGGAGGAAGGGAGATAATCGCGGCTGAAAACACTGGAGAAGATAAGGAAGAGTTACTGGTAGTGGATCCAGACCAAAAAAAAACACCAAAATCGGTTCAGCGCGCACAGCGCTGCGCGCTGAGAGAACGTGTTGAAATATCTCATCGATGAGGTTGTGTCCGGGGTGTAGCTGAATACGGTGTCTAAATTTGAAAAAGATCCACCGAGAACTTTGGCCGTGCATCGCGAACAGACAGACAGACAGACAGACACTAGTCGTATATATATATATATATAGATTCCAATAATTCCGATGTGCTTTTCACACACTTGCGCGTACATGGGTGTTTGTGTTTGCGTGTGATCCAATCGACGAGCGCGTGTATGCTTTGCAAGGGAGTATCGCCCTGTTTCGTTTACGGATTACGGATTACGAATGGAAAGCGCCTTCATGACAAATGTAGAAAAACGTAGCAATAGCGGCTTACTAGTGTTTGAAAACAGCATGGTTAATTTAAACAATGATGGGATTCTAGTGTATTTTCGTGGAATATAATATTCTCTTAACTCAGCATATTTAGGGCATACTAAAACAAAGTGGACTTCATCTTCAACACTGCCACAACAAAATGGACAAGATAAATCAGCGGAATCGATGCACTTTCAGAGGAGATACTCCCAATCTAAGTCTAATCAGAAGATTTCTAGCTTTAATATGTTTCAAATCACTTAAATAGTTGGATAATGTTAGGGTTGATTTGAAGGTTCTGTACAGAGAGAAACGTTCACTTCCTTGTACATTGTCAAGCCAGGTTTGCTTATAGGATGAAATAAGTGTTTCTTTAAATGCTGTTAGGAACGCCCTCTCATCGCCAACACCTTGGTTTTCCCATACTTCATCAAAACCGTACATGTACTGAGTGTAACAGATCGAGGAGGCCCATGTTTTCTTATTTTGTTCATGGAGATATTTCAGCATTTTATACGCCTTGCTCGGAAGGCGATGATGTGGCATCCTCAATATACGTAGCCAAAAACGAATGCATTTAACAAAGCTGTTTATAAACATAGACCATAGCATTTGGTGTTCTCATACTCGTATTCAAAAAACGTTTTAGTGCGAATAAATGAACTCTCTCTATTGGTGTATGGTCTGCTTCAACCCCCCAAACTTCGGCGCCATATGACAGCATCGGTTGAATCTGTGCGTCGAAAAGCTTGAAAAAAATAGCTGGAGATCTGTCACCCAGAGTGAGAGAGAGAGAGGGGGGGGGGGGGGGGAGAGAGAGAGAGAGAGAGAGAGAGAAAGAGAGAGAGAAAGAGAGACAATGACAATGACAATGACAATGACAAATTCTTTATTTACGAGGGTAGTGGCATAAGCAAACAGGTGCTTTTTTACATCCAGCCCTCGCCCATGGGAGGGTTTAATCTAATGATAATACGTTTTTTAAAATGTTGAAATATCAATTAAGTAATAAAAACAAACGACAAACAAGCAAACGAGAGAGACTCAGACTCAGACTCAGAACTTTATTACAAACGGATAAAGGTTTTAGGCAAAGCCTATTCTTCCAACCTGATCTTTATACAACACATACAGACAGACGCACATTACAAATATAAATTCAATCATATAAAATACAGAAATACATTGTACAGAATGCAACACAATGTGCATTTAAGGAATTACATAAGGAGAACTCAAAAAATTACAAAATTACATTGACATAGTTATACCTTTCATTTGGGAATAAGTTGCTCCGATCAGCTACACATCCGTTAACATTAGTACAAAATGTTTAACAAAATAACAATCGAACAAGACATTTCATTCACGAATGATGTGTGAACGTGACTGTCTCTTAAACATTTTCACTGAAGTTGCATTTCTTATCTGTTGGGACCCCTTTTAAACTGATATGGTTTTTACCTTTACAAGGCGACGATGTGAATTTGTGATGTAGATATGTGGCTGGTTATGTGTGAGAATGTAAATAATTGTGTGTGTGTGTGTGTGTGTGTGTGTGTGTGTGTGTGTGTGTGTGTGTGTGTGTGTGTGTGTGTGTGAGTTGTGTCTGTGTGTGCATGACAGTGTAATGTACGTATGTATGCATGCATGGTGATGTGTGTCTGCATATGTGTCTGGTTGGTTTTTATTTTATTTTTACCGTGCCGTGCCAAGATGAAATCCTTTTGCAAAATTGGTGAATAAATATCTTGTATCTTGTATCTTGTATCTTGTAAGGAGTTCCAGAGAAACGCTCCCGAGAAGGCTAAACTCGATTTGTAGAGGTCTATGCGAGGTATGGGAGGGATGATTTTTTGGGACCCATATAACAATCAGACCCCACCTCGAGTACGGCTCCACAGCGTGGTCAACCTCAGCCAAGACAAACCTGCAGACCCTTGACCGTGTGCAAAACCAGGCCCTCCGACTCATCACCGGTGCAATGAAATCCACGCCCATCAAGGAAATGGAGAAGCTTACCACCATCCAACCCCTCTGTCAGAGAAGAGAAGCCAAGACTATGGTACAGGCCGAGAAGCTCAAGTGCCTACCCGACCACCCCATGAAGCACAGACTGAGCAACCTCACCAAGAACCGGCTTAAACGGAGCAGTTTTGTACACGAGAGCAAGAGACTTTCTCGACAGTACAGGGAAGTCCTTCCACAGAACACTCTACCTCTGACTCAAGAAGAAGAGGAAACCCCCAAGGCAACAGAGAAACCAGGCATCCAGATCTGCACCAGTGTTCCACATGTTACCTCAGGAGAAGATCAGAATGACACAGCTCGACAGGCACTCACCTTAGCCCTGATCGACGAACAGTACCCAAAAGAGGCGTGGATCCATGTATACACCGATGGATCAGCAACTAACGCCGTGCTCAATGGAGGTGCAGGCATTCTCATCCAGTTCCCTGGGGGACATACAGCTACATCCAGCGTTGCCACTGGCAAACACTGCACAAACTATAAAGCAGAAGCAGAAGCTCTCATGCAGGCCGCCTCCTTCGTTCAGGACTCCGCAGACCCTTGCTACCAAGTTGTCTTCCTCTCGGACGCCCTTTCAGTCCTTCAGGCCCTAGAGAACGACAAACTCCCACAGCTGGCCAAAGCATTACAGATGGTCAGACAAACCAGGAGAGTTGTCCTCCAGTGGATACCAGCACACTGTGGGATACCAGGAAATGAAAGGGCAGATGAGCTGGCAAAAGAAGGAGCCGTGGAAGACCAACCTGAAAACAGTGTCAGCTTTAGTGAGCAGAAGACAATCATCAAGGCATTGATGAGGCCAAGGACAAACAGAGATGACTACCACACAATGTCCAGAGAGCAGCAAGTCAACCTCATCAGGCTGCGTACTGGCCACAACAGGCTCAATGCTCACATGAACCGAAAGTTCAAGCTGGCGCCATCACCAACCTGTGCCTGCGGTCAAGAGGACCAAACAGCGGAACACATCTTACAGCGATGTCCCTTACTAGATGAGGAACGAAAAGAAGTGTGGCCGTCACCAACTCCCTTGCAGACCAAACTATACGGCAGTCGACAGGAGTTGGAGAAAACGACAACATTTATCACCAGTGCTGGACTGATTGTGTAACCTCTGCGAACGCCAAGAAGAAGAAGAAGAAGAAGGGAC
>NW_027129104.1:0-4054 GCF_037325665.1 Littorina saxatilis
CCCAACCCCAACCCAACCCCAACCCCAACCCCAACCCCAACCCCAACCCCAACCCCAACCCCAACCCCAACCCCAACCCCAACCCCAACCCCAACCCCAACCCCAACCCCAACCCCAACCCCAACCCCAACCCCCTTCTCCATATCATATTAAACATGTTGTGTTTTAAATATCTTAATTAAATATACAATTAAAGTATATGTTTTACTCATCAAATTTGCATAATATCTATCATTTGTTTATCGAAAGAGGCAATAATTTTCATTTGGAAATCTATATTGTTAGGAAAAGTTACTCATTTGTGTTTTAACCTAGAAACATTTGCATCTGAGTTTACTTCCTCTTTCAATACGATATTCATAGGAATCATCCTGAATTATAAAAATATTCTCTGTTTTCTTATATTGGCACCTTTAGTCCATTTTAATGTGAGGAATAAACACTTCAGCATGACCAATAGTTCCTCTAATATATTCTTCTTGGACTTATGTGACAATGATGTCAATGATATCATTTTTTTAAACTATTTTAGTTTTTAACCTAACCTTTAAAAGTAATGGCACTGAAGACAATATTGATACAGCATCCTGCTTCTTTGACGACTGGAGTGCTGATATCGTAACCATGAGCTTGACTTCCACCCGATGATTTTACAAATTGAATGATATAACCATACTCCGGATGACAACATCCTTCCACTTTATCTTTTAAACGCATCAAAATTTATTTATCGCTGCTCAACTTGTCCATGTCATAAGAGCTAAAAGTAAGATCTGTTGTCAAATTTCGAACCAAATAAAACATATATGTATATGTTTAATTATAAGAAGCTCAGCATATTAGTATATAAATCTGCACTAAATATATAGAAAATATAAAAGTTTACGAAAATTGTATTATATGAGATTGAATTGTGGTCATCTGGTGGTCAATGAACCTTCATATTATGTACTTGGCTTTCTAAAATATTTTTTCACCTGCTAAAAACAATCATCTTGGTTGTGGAGTTTATTGTGGACCTTGTTAAAGGCAAAACTCATAAAAGGCTTCCTACTCTCATATTCACCATGTTTTAGCCTTTCTAAACCCTTCTTATTTTATCGATTAAACTTATTGTCGACTCTTTTTGTATTTTCTTTATAGTTATGTAGATAGGCTCTTTGTGATATATTTCTGGGTATTTGGGATGTTAGAAGTTCATTATAGACTTGTTGTGAAGTAGGTCGATATTTAGGATGGTATTGTAGTGCCCATTTAAGCACCTTCATCGACTTTTATGAAATTCCTGATGGTACACAAAGTCCATATTTTCGTATTTTTTAGTAAAAAATGACCATATCTTGACCTTAATCAATTGTCAAGCCTGTGAGACACTGATAGAAGGTAGCTACAAGGGCCCATATTTATGTTTTTTAGTTATAAATATTGGAATGATAGGTTTAAGGTGCCATATAGGAGGGTGAGCCAACATTGTAGGTGATGTTAGGTTTATCATAGCCTTAGATTTAGCAGTATCCAAAATCAATGATTTTCGGTTGTTTATTATGCAGCATTATATTGGATGGTTTAATATCCCGATGGAGAATACCCTTCTAAACTAGGCTGGAGTAACCCCTCAGCAGCAATGCCAATATATTCAAACTTTCAGACTCAGTTAGTCTTCCCTGCTGCTAAATCAACTACTTTAGGGTGCACCCATTGCAAAATTCAGTCACAATATAGCAATATTAGTCATTTTGAACTACTTTGAGGCCTCTGAGTACATAATTGTTTTTAAGTGTCATTAGGGCATTTTTTTCCATTTCCAGCAGATATTGTGTGACCTCATTAGTGACGTTCTGCATGTTAATGATTTTGACTGCTACTTAATGATCTATAAACATGCTTCTACCTGCATAGACCTATCCTGTTGCTCCCTCTCCTAATTTAGCATTATAATCTATTAGGTACTCTCCTGACAGATTTATCATGGGTTTCATCACCCTATTTTCTATAACTTTAAATAATATCGAATTTTGGACTGCTATTAATATTGACCAAATATCTATTTCATTATCATTATATAGCTTTATTAATGTCATTAATCACTAGCAAGCTCAGTACATTTTAAACCCCTTAACTTCCCAATATTTCTGCAAGCTCAGCTAGTAACTCTTTCTCTTGTTGACTCTTTTTCTGCAAAAATTACTCATATTTTGCCTGCCATTTTTTTATTCTTGACAATTTTTTTTGTTCAGCCTCTATTTTTCCTTACTAATTAAGCTCTTTGGAGTTCTTCTTGCATTACGTTTTGATTAAGTGTTGTAATTAATTTGGATTTGTTTAGTTTTTAATTAATGCTTTAAATGAATTTGATTAATTGGTTATGTTTTTTGTGATTTGTTTAGGTATAACTTGGTTGGACTAGTTGTTTCCCCAAGCATAAACACTTCCATTATATGTGAGTAAGAGTGTATGTTTAGACCCACAACTCACTTGTTGTCCTTTTTATGCCATTTCAACCACTTGGAAATTTTTGCATCTTTTCTTTAAATCTTTAGCCTCATGCTTCTCATGACCCAAAGCACCCCAAACATTACTACCACAACTCATAACCCTACCATCCATTAGTATCAATACACTATGCTGCTAACCACAACTCACATCCAAAACCTTTTCCTATAACTTCACTTTTCTAGGCATTGACTTACTGAATTAGTGGTTTGTACCTCAACGACAAATTTTCCGATGCCTAACTGACCATGGAGTCCGTTTCCCCATGAATAAAGTTCTCCTTAACAGTCTATGGCGATCACATGGTAAACTCCTATCCCTAATTTGGTAATTTTATGAACTGACGGAATTTGCTGAGGAATGCGACTTTTAATAATTTTGCCGTGTTGTTTGTTGCTGTGAGTGTCACCTTATATGAGGTTAAGCCCCAATCTATTAAACATGTTGCAGCCCAAGTATAGACATGTCCATCAATGGATATAGCTGCATTGTAATCGCTTTTGCTATAAATGGCGTGTATGTCATGGATGATGTTTTAGGAGATGACTGGATAGGGCACTATATCAGAGGTGTCAAGGGTAAGTTGGCCTGATTTGGACTGACCCCATCCAAACAACCTAGTCTATATTTTTAAGCCGTTGCCGTCCTGTTCATCCTCCTCAAATACCTACTTAAATTTGTTTCTTACTGCTAAGGTATGTTCCTCTCCACACGATATTTGCTTCAATCGAAATCCCGTCTAAAAAGCCTCCTCAAACAACTACACTTTATGCAAAGCATAATTCTATTATTGATCTTACCCTGAATATACACTGAATGTACCCAACTGATAATTATGATTTGATCCCCAAGAGTACACTGTATTTTGCTTCCAAGCATAAGTATGTGTTTTAGCCGTAGATAAATGCTATACTTATAAACTGACTTGTGTCATTTATGGCTACTCTATGCTACCATGACTAGCATTATTGTTCAGTTGTAAATGATGCTTGCCCCATGCCCAAAGAGTTTGTTTAGAAAGTGCATAAGAGTGATCATCACCAGCTCGTACCTACTTCTACTATCATTCATACCTACAAACATATTTCACTAAACTCCAAATTTTTGACACCTACACTTCTCATACTATAATACAAATCAAAAGTTTCAAATCATTGAGCCGCTTTTAAGTAACCCATATAATCCTATATTCTATCCATGCGCATTTTAACTTCAAAAATATTTTGCCTCAACTGTTCAGTGCAATCCCACAATTGAGCACAATCATTTCTTAATTCCTGGCTTCTGTCCTCATCACTTCGGCGAGTTATCTGTACTAAACGGTTTAGACCATTGATTTATTTTCGAAGTTGCTACTTATGTTGTTGTAATTCACTTTATAACAGCAACTAACTTAACCCTTTAACATTCTATATTAATTCCTTACATAAATAAAATTAATACTTTTGCATCCAATCGTGTGTTATGCGGGGTTGGGGTTGGGGTTGGGGTTGGGGTTGGGGTTGGGGTTGGGGTTGGGGTTGGGGTTGGGGTTGGGGTTGGGGTTGGGGTTGGGGTTGGG
>NW_027129105.1:0-10000 GCF_037325665.1 Littorina saxatilis
CCCCACTTATTCTCTCTACACTGACTCTTTATATCTCTTTTTATATCTTTTTCCTATAATTGCTTTCAGGTTATTGAACTTGATCGAAACATGTTTGTCACTTTCTCTCCTCCGCAACAAAACAAACTGTCACTAACCGCTCAATCATGTGAGGGTGATCCAAAGTCGTTCGTTTTTATATTTAGTCAAGTTTTGACTAAATATTTTAACATCGAGGGGGAATCGAAACGAGGGTCGTGGTGTATGTGCGTGTGTGTGTGCGTGTGTGTGTCTGTGTGTGTGTGTAGAGCGATTCAGACTAAACTACTGGACCGATCTTTATGAAATTTGACATGAGAGTTCCTGGGTATGAAATCCCCATACGTTTTTTTCATTTTTTTGATAAATGTCTTTGATGACGTCATATCCGGCTTTTCGTGAAAGTTGAGGCGGCACTGTCACGCCCTCATTTTTCAACCAAATTGGTTGAAATTTTGGTCAAGTAATCTTCGACGAAGCCCGGACTTCGGTATTGCATTTCAGTTTGGTGGCTTAAAAATTAATTAATGACTTTGGTCATTAAAAATCTGAAAATTGTAAAAAAAAATAAAAATTTATAAAACGATCCAAATTTACGTTTATCTTATTTTCCATCATTTGCTGATTCCAAAAACATATAAATATGTTATATTCGGATTAAAAACAAGCTCTGAAAATTAAATATATAAAAATTATTATCAAAATTAAATTGTCCAAATCAATTTAAAAACACTTTCATCTTATTCCTTGTCGGTTCCTGATTCCAAAAACATATAGATATGATATGTTTGGATTAAAAACACGCTCAGAAAGTTAAAACAAAGAGAGGTACAGAAAAGCGTGCTATCCTTCTTAGCGCAACTACTACCCCGCTCTTCTTGTCAATTTCACTGCCTTTGCCATGAGCGGTGGACTGACGATGCTACGAGTATACGGTCTTGCTGAAAAATGGCATTGCGTTCAGTTTCATTCTGTGAGTTCGACAGCTACTTGACTAAATATTGTATTTTCGCCTTACGCGACTTCGTTCTGTCTTGTTGTGCGTACACCACCGTCAATGCTGTGAGTTCCATTTCCTATTCCAGCATCGTCCTCGATATCCCTGACCCCAAACCGCCTCCATTCCAGTGATTAAACCTACATATCAATCATACAAGCTCCTCCACCCTTCCTTCCAAGCCCCCTCCCCCTTCGCAGAGGCTGGCAGGAGTGGGTCCCCGGTGGCTTTGTGGCAACACATCCTCGTCCTTCACCCCAACACTGACAACAACATGGCGGCCTGCTTGCATAGCTCAGGCCTTAATTACAGTAATGGGGGAACCACTTGCCCCACGGGCCACCCTCGGGGGACACTGCCCCCGGGTCACTTGTTGCTGTATCCCCACACACCCCTCCCTGCCCCCTCTGCCCCCTTCAAGGCGGAAAGCGTGAAGACGAGATCGATAAGCGATGTGCTTGTTCCATGGATAAGCCTACTTGCCCCCTACCCCCCCCCCCCCCCCCCTGACTGCCCTGCGTGGGGCTCCTGTTAGGTGGCGCTGTGGTCGGGACAGCTTGTCCAGCACCCTGGACACTGGATGATTCCAACAAACACAAGTTATGATGTGCTTTTTTATTTTTATTTTTTTTACAGAACAGAAAGACATCGCCAATTTGTGTTCACTTTATGATTCCAACAAACACAAGTTATAATATGCATATTTTTTCACACAACAGAAAGACGCCGTCAATTTGTGTTGACTTTGTGAGCTGCTGGCTGTCTGTGATGTTCGGTTCAAATCTGCTAGGCATTTAAAAGGGATACCATTGATGTGACCGTTTGGAGAGAGTTTCTGGCGAATTTGACGAATCTAAAGAATCTTGGGGAATCTAGTGTTCCGTAATCTAAAACGAAAACGGCACGATTGTAACGAAAACGCACCCCATATGTAGCGCAGAATCTTATAGCATAACTTTGGAAACGATCCAAGGGCCTTTTCTTAGGAATTCACTTTTAGATAACTGGAGTCAGATGGAAGAATTGAGGATCCAATCTGGCCGAAGACGTCGGGAGAAGAAGCACCGCAAAGTGATCTTGCATGGAGGGGAGATAAGCAGTCGGAGGAGGAAAAGGGAAAGCTAGCAGTGACAGAGTACACTGGCATCACCGTTGAGTGAATGTGGGAGTTTATCCCGTCAGCTATGACATATTCGTCTTCTGCATGCGTGGCTGGTGAAGAGTATTAAGGGAGATAAACACGTCACAATAAGGGGTGGGGGTAGGGGGGGGGGAGGATACATAAACATGACACAAAAAAAACCGTCAGTCCGGCTCCACTGAGATTCTCCTCCAGCCAGCACACAGGAAGACGTAGAGTATCTAACGTCTTCACTCGTCCTATATAAAGTAAGAAAACATAAAATAATCATCATATACGGGAATATCGTTAACCAGACGTAGCCTGCAACAAGGGGCCATCTGAGTCAAGTAGGGATTGGATTTACGTCATTCTCTAAACTCAGTTGCAAAAAAAGAGACAGACACACACACACACACACACACACACACACAGACACACCAGTACACACACAGACACACCAGCACACACACACACACACACACGACCTCCAATAAAACAATATGCCATCATAATCTTCACGAATGTAAAACATCTCCGAAACCGTCATGATACCGTATCTACATAAACATGGCTACCGTACAGCAACGTGGGGTCAACTAAGATCTCTCTACCAGGGGAGACAACCGCGGCACTCAGGGGAGCTAAAGTGCTGTTCACACGGCAGTTATTCCAAACAATCTATTGACGCCGCCATCTTTGAAGTGATCCCGAAGATAAAATACAAACGCCATTTTCATTAGCTAGAGCTAACCAATTAGTAAACTCAAAAACTAAAAACAAAAGTCTGCTCCAAGTCACTAGCAAATTGCAGAAGAGCTGTGCAGCACTCAACTGCGTTTTTGAGTCGCTGCTAAATCCGCCATAAATCGAACCTTAATCGTTAAAGGCTGTTCACATGGCAGATAGTGTGTCTACTTTGCCGCGGCGAGTCCGGAGCGACTTCAGACCAATGCAGTTGGGGGAAAGTTGGTTGAAAGTGCGACATGTGAAGGGCACTTAAGCAGGCCCTGTTGCGCTCGTGTAAAGTGGCACAGTCTTGGCAAGAAGTTGTGTGGAATCTGAAACCCTGCCAGCATCTTCATTACTCTGCCCAGACCCATCTTCTCCAGTCCGTAACAAGGCAGGGGCCATGAATGGGTCCCGCGTGAATATAAACACAGTCAAACAATTACTTGTGTGTGGCGTTTTGGGGGCGTTCCGTTAGTGAACGTTCAACCGAGGAAAGGGGGTCCCGTTATTATGGGGGCGAGGACGCCCCCATTCTATACGGATAGTTTAGAGGTTGACCATGGGCAGCGCCATTTTGTTGTGAAATACGTCATCAGTTTGTCTACACAGGAAGTTGTGACATCCGTCACCCTATGGGAGGGGTGACGTCAAAATTGTTCATCTGTAGAAAGTTGTGAAATCCGTCACCCTATGGGAGGGGTGACGTCAAAATTGGTCATCACAGAGTTTGTGTAACACAGGAAGTTGTGAAATACGTCACCCTATGGGAGGGGTGACGTCAAAATTGTTCAACAAAAACATGATAAGTCGCATTGTGCAGGGTCAACTGCAACAAACTCAAACCAAGCCATTCATACCTAGCTGTATTTGAGTGACTTATATACCCGACATTTTTATTTCTTATTTTTAGCACAGGTGTAGGAAAAATCATGAACCAAAATGTTATTTATTTTCTAATTTAACATTTTTTTTACAAATATGACCATGGTCTTTTAAACATACAGTGACATTAAACATTGTTATGTTAAAAAAAAGAAAAAAGAAAAAAAGCTTTTGTGCACAAATCAGAAAATACATTGTACATTTTACCTACAGGCCAAACAGTGTCTGTTGGCGGCAAAGGGCCCAGCAAGTTGCTATTTTTAGATCGATTAAAAGTTGTCAAGAACAGGCGCTTACATTTGGATGTGTCCACTGATAGTAGGTTTGGTTGTGATCAATCAGAATGATGTAGGAATAAAAATGTATGACAGTTTGGTATGATGACATGTAATTCAAATATGCTGAAATGTAATATTATACATGATATAATATTATTATGGCTGTTGCCATGACCATGAACCCCAAGAAAGGTTTAATGTCATGTAAAATCAAAATACCAAAATCAAGCACCTACTAATCTGGTCTACGGTGCGGCTTGGACCAAATATGGATGGACACGCAACTCGCTCAGCCAGCCAGCGCTGCGAGACTTACAGCGGCCAACTTCGCCGCGGCGCGCTCATTGGCTCAGCATTGAACTTGCGTCAAGGCCGATGCGCGTAGATTCCCAGAATGTTTACTTTCGGTTAGATTCTTCGACAGCATTCGCAGATGTGACTGCCGTTACAGAGGTGAGTAAAACTGACCATCGAAAGGAAAATAAGATTCATATTGGTAATACTAATAACATACTTGCACAAGCATGTATCTACCAAAACTGTATGGGAGCACATAGTTGGAAAGGCGTGGTGAAGCGATCAAATCGAATCGTCCGTCAGCACGCGGTGTTCTTCTGGAAAAGACCGAAACGACATGTGACGTCAGTCGTTCAGCCCGCGAGCGGTGGGATTGGGGGGGGGGGGGGGGGGTTTTCACATGGTTTGTTTGTTTCAGAACCACACCCATATACACACATTTCACATGTAAACCATTTGTCCGCCCCCTGTCGATATTTATCGACTAAGTTCCTTGTTGTGGTTGTCATTCAAAGTCCTATCTCCACACGTTCTCGTGTACCTCTCTGACTCATCTTGTTGACTTTGTTGTTGCGGTCGATATTTCTCACAACGGTATTACTATTAGCACTATATCTTGGCCTTGAAAACACCTTCACTTACTGTCAAGATGTGAATATGCAACCACAATAAGTATAATTTATGCTTAGCTTGTTGAATAGTCTCAAGTGTTTTTATTGTTCTATACATTATAACACACTATACATTATAACACACTATACATTATAACACACTATACATTATAACACACTATAAACTTTCTGAATAAGTTTGCTCAATCACAGGAATTGGACGGTTTGTGTGTGTGTGTGTGTGTGTGTGTGTACGTACGTACGTGCGTGCGTGTCTGTGTGTGTGTGTGTGTGTGTGTGTACGTACGTACGTACGTGCGTGCGTGCGTGTGTGTGCGTGTGTGTGTGCGTGTGTGTATTTGTGTTTGTGGGTGTTGGGTGAGGGTGACGGGGTGGGGGGGGGGGGGTTGATGAGGGGTGTGTGCAAGAGATAGGGAAAGAAAGATACAAAAGAGAGCTGCACTCACACGGGTCTTGATGCAACTTCCCGACATCATGCAAACACATGACCTCGTCACAACAGGTTGTCGTTATTCATTATTTCTCTCTCCCCTCTCTGGCCTCTCTCCCCTCTCTGGCCTCTCTCCCCTCTCTGGCCTCTCTCCCCTCTCTGGCCTCTCTCCCCTCTCTGGCCTCTCTCCCCTCTCTGGCCTCTCTCCCCTCTCTGGCTTGTCGGGCCAAGGGTCAGCAGCATTGTGAGATATTGGCAGATGAAGACAAAGCTCGTGTCATCCTGAGTGCTCCTACACGTGGAGATATCTCACCTTATCAGCTGGTCCTGTCTGGAGATATCTCACCTTATCAGCTGGTCCTGTCTGGAGATATCTCACCTTATCAGCTGGTCCTGTCTGGAGATATCTCACCTTATCAGCTGGCCCTGTCTGGCCTCTGCTACGCTATGCATCCGTCACTTACACCATTCTAGCCCTTCTCCTTTTTGTCTGTGTGTCCGTCTCTCTAGCTCTGTCTCTCCGTCTTTATCGTCTCTCTATCTGTCTCTGTCTCTCCGTCTTTATCGTCTCTCTATCTGTCTCTGTCTGTCTCTGTCTCTCCGTCTTTATCGTCTCTCTATCTGTCTCTGTCTGTCTCTGTCTCTCCGTCTTTATCGTCTCTCTATCTGTCTCTGTCTGTCTCTGTCTCTCCGTCTTTATCGTCTCTCTATCTGACTCTGTCTATCTCTGTCTCTCCGTCTTTATCGTCTCTCTATCTGTCTCTGTCTTTCTCTCTCTCTCCGTCTTTATCGTCTCTCTATCTGTCTCTGTCTGTCTCTGTCTCTCCGTCTTTATCGTCTCTCTATCTGTCTCTGTCTGTCTCTGTCTCTCCGTCTTTATCGTCTCTCTATCTGACTCTGTCTATCTCTGTCTCTCCGTCTTTATCGTCTCTCTATCTGTCTCTGTCTATCTCTGTCTCTCTTTCTCTTCTAGTTGTCTCTATATGTTGCTGTCTATCTCTGTCTCTGTCTTCCTATCTCTCTTATCTCTGTCTTTCTCTCTCCCTCCCCCCTCTCTCTCTCTCTCTCTCTCTCTCTCTCTCTCTCTCTCTCTCTCTCTCTCTCTCTATTGACGCATATGGACCTAATGCTATTATCCCTCGGTAATAAAGTTTTCGAGTTCGAGTTCGAGTTCTCTCTCTCTCTCTCTCTCTCTCTCTCTCTCTCTCTCTCTCTCTCTCTCTCTCTCTCTCTCTCTCTCTCTCTCTCTCTCTCTCTCTCTCTCTCTCTCTCTCTCTCTCTCTCTGTCTGTGTCTCTGTGTGTCTCTCTCTCCCTCCCTCACCCCTCTCTCTCTCTGTCTGTGTCTCTCTCTCCCTCCCTCCCTCCCTCTCCTCTCTCTCTCGCTCTCTCTCTCTCAACCCCAAGACGTGAACTGTGTAGCAGGGAAAGGAGAACGTGGTGAGATGGGAGGGGGAGGAGGGGGTACACGCCGCATTGTTTCCATCAACCTAGTTGCTGCCTCTATCTCTCTTCCCCACCTTCACACAATCGCTTCCAGAACAATCGCCTCTTCCACACCCATCACCACCACCTCGCTCACCACTGACGTCAAGCGCGCTATTCTCACGTCCCCACACTCAGTTCATCCAACACTGCTCTGTGTCAAGTGAGAAAAGCGCGATTAGTCAAAGACACGTGCAGCTCATCAGCGCTGGTCAGTAGATTGGCATGGCTGCTCGGTCCATTTGTCCGGAGACTGATGTCCATCTCTTGGCAGCGAGTCTAGAGGTTCTCCTCCCCCAGATAACGGGGTGATTGGGAGGGGGGGGGGGTGCACAGAGGTCAGCTGTAGATCGTATCGTACCCTGTCCATACCCCCCTTTACACTGACCGCTGCTGTTTTCATAACAGTCCAGTCCTGAGCTAAATAGACCAACAAACATAGATAGGCGGGGGATGCTAGTGAAGAACGTTGGTCTGTGTGTTCCTGCCCTGTGGTTGTTCTTGACAAGATTGTATATGTACGCATCCCGCCCCTGCTGAATTTACCTTTTTCATAACGCTCCAGCTTCCAGCAAAACAAACCCGACATGGGAAGGGATGCAGGCCAGCGAAGAACGGTGGCATGTGTTCACCTGCCCTGTGATTGTTGTCTTCACAACATTGTATGAGTACGTACACTGCCCGCTAACATACCTTTGCCGTTACCTGTGATTGCCTCCCTTGTGTCTTTCCTGCACGCGGCTGAACATCAAGGGTTTTCTGTATAATTAGTGCTTGTCTGTCTGTGCATTTAAAAGACCGTTGGGTCGACATATCTGTGAACGCATCGTTTTATTTTGTCAATCATTAAGCGTTCCAACAACATACCTTTCTTGTTTGTTTTTATTTTGCCATTACCTGTTGCCCTCACTTGACACCTGCCTTCTCAAAGGTCCACGTAGCCTCGTGAAAACAGCTCGCCTTGCTGTCGCCCGTCTGACCAGGCGTGTAAATGGAATAAGACCGTCCCTCCACTTGCCATCATAACAGCTCGCCTTGCTGTCGCCCGTCTCACCAGGCGTGTAAATGGAATAAGACCGTCCCTCCACTTGCCATCATAACAGCTCGCCTTGCTGTCGCCCGTCTGACCAGACGTGTACATGAAATAAGACCGTCCCTCCACTTGCCATCAAAACAGCTCGCCTTGCTGTCGCCCGTCTCACCAGGCGTGTACATGGAATAAGACCGTCCCTCCACTTGCCATCAAAACAGCTCGCCTTGCTGCCGCCCGTCTCACCAGGCGTGTACATGGAATAAGACCGTCCCTCCACTTGCCATCAAAACAGCTCGCCTTGCTGTCGCCCGTCTCACCAGGCGTGTAAATGGAATAAGACCGTCCCTCCACTTGCCATCATAACAGCTCGCCTTGCTGTCGCCCATCTGAACAGGCGTGTACATGGAATAAGACCGTCCCTCCACTTGCCATCATAACAGCTCGCCTTGCTGTCGCCCGTCTCACCAGGCGTGTAAATGGAATAAGACCGTCCCTCCACTTGCCATCAAAACAGCTCGCCTTGCTGTCGCCCGTCTGACCAGGCGTGTAAATGGAATAAGACCGTCCCTCCACTTGCCATCAAAACAGCTCGCCTTGCTGTCGCCCATCTGAACAGGCGTGTAAATGGAATAAGACCGTCCCTCCACTTGCCATCAAAACAGCTCGCCTTGCTGTCGCCCATCTGAACAGGCGTGTAAATGGAATAAGGCCGTCCCTCCACTTGCCATCATAACAGCTCGCCTTGCTGTCGCCCGTCTCACCAAGCGTGTAAATGGAATAAGGCCGTCCCTCCACTTGCCATCATAACAGCTCGCCTTGCTGTCGCCCGTCTGACCAGACGTGTACATGAAATAAGACCGTCCCCCATCGAAACAGATGAACACTTATAATGCATTCTTGCGTGTAATGAACAGGATTAACCGCCGAAGCAGAAGCTTGGAACACCATTTTGTTTAGAGATAAGATGCACTGTCAATCTACCTCGGCATTGCTCATTTGATTTTAGAGTGTGATTTAAACTCAAACCTCTTTCAACCCCTTAAAAATGGTGTACATTCTAAGAGAAATATCCCCTGCCCTTGTCAAGTACCTCAAGTGATACATTACGATACCTGTTAAGCTTTGATAAAAACCTTGGGTGGCAAGCTCCTAAACTTATCGTCAGACTATTGCACGCGCACCCACTTGCATGGTGCATGCATATGAAGCAACCATTGTGCATCTACAGACATCGGTTTTTATAACTACATTGTATGTTCATCAGGCTACCCCTTCTTAACCAAATATTGTTTTATAACATCTACTGATAAGATGAGCGAGAGTGTGCTAGGGATAGGGAGAGCGGTGTGACTTGCTCACCCCGTGTCTGACCTATTTGCTCACCCCGTGTCTGACCTACTTGCTCACCCCGTGTCTGACCTACTTGCTCACCCCGTGTCTGACCTACTTGCTCACCTCGTGTCTGACCTACTTGCTCACCCCGTGTCTGACCTACTTGCTCACCCCGTGTCTGACCTACTT
Source organism: Littorina saxatilis (assembly GCF_037325665.1). Classification (NCBI taxonomy): domain Eukaryota; kingdom Metazoa; phylum Mollusca; class Gastropoda; order Littorinimorpha; family Littorinidae; genus Littorina; species Littorina saxatilis. The sequence goes on from NW_027129105.1 coordinate 9,424, forward strand.
CCTCACCCCGTGTCTGACCTACTTGCTCACCCCGTGTCTGACATACTTGCTCACCCCGTGTCTGACCTATCTAAAAACACCTCCGCGTGGAGGGTTTTTTCAGCCAGCACAATAAAGATAAAGAGGGAAAATGTTTTCTGCTCGCGCGGCAGCAAGCAGGATGTGTGTGAACTGTATTGTACATCACGGAACGTGTGTGTGTGTGAACTGTATTGTACATCACGGAACGTGTGTGTGTGAACTGTATTGTACATCACGGAACGTGTGTGTGTGTGAACTGTATTGTACATCACGGAACGTGTGTGTGTGAACTGTATTGTACATCACGGAACGTGTGTGTGTGAACTGTATTGTACATCACGGAACGTGTGTGTGTGAACTGTATTGTACATCACGGAACGTGTGTGTGTGAACTGTATTGTACATCACGGAACGTGTGTGTGTGAACTGTATTGTACATCACGGAACGTGTGTGTGTGAACTGTATTGTACATCACGGAACGTGTGTGTGTGAACTGTATTGTACATCACGGGAACGTGTGTGTGTGAACTGTATTGTATATCACGGAACGTGTGT
>NW_027129105.1:12500-17518 GCF_037325665.1 Littorina saxatilis
CTTCTTTTAGCTTCAACACATGAAAAAACTGTACGTGATTTATGTTTATATTTGTATAAAGCATTTAAGATACGAGAAACACTGTTATCGTAATTTCGTATGTAGATGTCTGCATTGATGTATCTGTTATCCACTTTTGAGAAAAATATGCACTGTTTTGAGTCTACTGAATGTAAAAATGATTCAATGTTTTGGCTTTTGTTCACACCCCTTCACAAGGGGCAATGGCATATGTGAATAAACCATCCGAATCCGAATATCTCTCTCTCTCTCTCTCTCTCTCTCTCTCTCTCTCTCTCTCTCTCTCTCTCTCTCTCTCTCTCTCTCTCTCTCTCTCTCTCTCTCTCTCGCTGTTAGGAAACGCTACCGTTGCTGAGCTTTGGTTCAGTTTTGTGTGTTGCATGTAGTTGACTTATTTTTACTTTGTGGGAAAGTACCGATATTATATTTTGTAAACACAATATTTATGCTTGGACGAGAATGCAGGTGAACTTTCTAGTCCTGTCAAAACAAGTTGTTTACCATGCTGTTCTTAGTGTGAGTTCGTGGCGTTCGTTCGGATTAAGTGCGTCGGCCCTTTTGATATACGTCACAGAGAATGTCGCTAGTTTAGTCCATGCACGGCTCGTATAATGTAGTTGTTTCATGTTCGGTCTGGAATATTCTCGAGATTGAGTATTTACTATATATGCCAGCGCGATTTGAATGTTAAAAAAGCTTCTATTTGAGTTCTGCTAGATGTGCAGTTGTATGTATTGAATGCTGAATAAATCCTCGAACTCAATTTGACGAGTTGTTTTCTGCTGCTGCGAAGACGGGCGACGTAGAATAAAAGAACACAACTATACGGCATTTGAGAACTTGTGGCAATCTCAAGTGTCGTGTAACACTCGCTAATAGTTACTGTCGGCCACTTCAAAATCATGTTTTGTTTTATGTACATTGTGTAGGTTTTTCTTGCTGCTTGCTTTTGGATGTTCTATTTGTGTCCTTGTTTGTTTTTGTTTATTTCTTTTCTTGTTTGATTTTTTGATTGTCGTTTATGTAGCCTTGTCAAAATAAAGTTCCATCATCCTCTCTGTGGCAGGGAGAGAACTCCTCCTGGCATCAAGCCAAGTGGAACAAGGAGAGATAGCGAGGCCCAGGTAGCGAGAATAGATAGCGAAGGAAAGGCAAGGGGGGGGGGGGGGGAGGCTTGAAGTCTGTTGGTAGGCAAGCAGAGAGATGTTGCTTTCAACAGACTCCTGTATCATCTATACCTGGCAGGGAAAGGTACTCGTCTGATGCGGCGCTGCTGCTGATGATGATGATGATAATTAGTTTTAACGTCCTCTTAGAACCATTTGGCCTATCTTGGGACAGGTAGAGTTAATATGCTTTATGTGGGGACAAGACACTGGACAAACATGCAAACAGAGAACACATATGATCGTGTTATATATCTGGAAGTCTGTTGTTGCGATATTTCAAAATGGGGATGGAAGTAATGATTGTGTACGCGGAATGTGGTTGGACTGGAGCGGTTTTGTAGGCTTATTTGCTTTTTATGTATGTAGAATATGTTTATATGTGTTGTTGAATAAGTTATATGAAAAAAATTAAAAAATATGATAAAAGAAAATTAAAAAAGATAATAAACAAAATTATAAAAAAAATTAAAGATTTTAAAAAAACTTAATTTAGCCAAAGGAAAATATTGAAACAACTTGCTAAAATAATATATCAGAATGGGGAACTTAAGTTCAGGTAGGAGGGCAGTATGTGCTTAAGCCTTGTTTGATCAATTGAGTAGAGCTATGCTTTGTGTTTTAGACGCTTTAGTTGTTGGGCGTGGGAGGGGAGGGGGGGGGGATATGTCGGTATTAACGGCCTACGGCACACACCCTGGACCTTCAGACCTCTACCGTGGAATATCTTTGTATATTTGTCTCTACATCCTGATATATAGGGGAAGGGCTCCTAATATGGACCGGCTCCTAATATGGACCACCTCCTGTTCTGACAAACTAACGGCGCTAGAGCGCTCAAAAAAGTTTTATTCGCTGTATCCACCCTCTCTGGATAACTTGCACATGTCAAAACAGTTGCAGAAACACAAATCTCAAAACCGTTAGGCTTTTTCTCTTTTTCTCACTTTTGGCAGCGTTCACTCTAAATTTGTCGCCTAAAACGGACTCGTTTCTGTCCACAGCCAAAGCTTTTATCACACAAAAATTGCTATATATGACAGCTAAGACCGTATTTGTTACATTTTAGCAGGTTTGACCCCGAGTTTCTACTGCAAACAGAAAATAATAGCAAAATCTCAAAGTATGTGTGAGTCCCCTAATATGGACCACTTTCAACAAATCGAAGATCAAAAAAGCTAAAGGCTATTTTCATTAATTCATTAATAAGCTTGCTGGAAATAACCTATAACTAGCCCTCGAGATTTTAAAAAAAAAAAAGGGTCTTCTTTTCGTGAAAGTTGATAATTTCACTTATTTTCACTCTGTTTTTGATAAGCTTCTTTAGTTTCCTGGTGTGCTTTAAATAATGCTCTCATCAACCCGAAACAGCTAAATCTAAAGCATATTTTAATTAGTCTGACTTGTACACTAAGGGGATGTAGCTCAGTGTACGTGGGAGTAGCGCGCTGGATTTGTATCCAGTTGGCCGCTGTCAGCGTGAGTTCGTCCCCACGTTCGGCGAGAGATTTATTTCTCAGAGTCAACTTTGTGTGCAGACTCTCCTCGGTGTCCGAACACCCCCGTGTGTACACGCAAGCACAAGACCAAGTGCGCACGAAAAAGATCATGTAATCCATGTCAGAGTTCGGTGGGTTATAGAAACACGAAAATACCCAGCATGCTTCCTCCGAAAACGGCGTATGGCTGCCTAAATGGCGGGGTAAAAAACAGTCATACACGTAAAATTCCACTCGTGCAAAAAAACACACGAGTGTACGTGGGAGTTTCAGCCCACGAACGCAGAAGAAGAAGAAGAAGAAGTATAGGGAGCTTTTTACAGTGATTCGTGAAGGCCGCTTCACTGGTCCATATTAGGCACCCAGGCTCCTAATATGGACCATTTGTGATTTTTTTCTGTATTTAATTTTTGCTGAATGTCTATCAAAGCTATTTCACTATAATTAGGCCTAACCGTTAACCTAAGAGAGAAGGACTACCAAACACAAAATGAAACTTCTTCGGAAGAAAACAAGCTAGTTATTACTATTAGCATGAAACAAAACGTGGTCCATATTAGGAGCCCTTCCCCTATAATAGCTATTCTGATGGACACGTGGGGGAATTCGGGGGCTGTGATTGGATGGTCTCACACATCCCTTTTCCGATCATCAAAGCATAATGCTACGGAAGTCGGCCATTTTTGCCAATATCCAAAAGCATATTGGCAATAACAATGACGCATGGTTCCGGTTTCTTCCACGTGTATAAAGTACACGCATACCTCGCCAGGTTTGTTTCTGTGACAAGTCGACAGACGATGCCATTTGCTTTGTGTGTGTTTTTGTTGTTTCTTAATGTACATGACATACATTACGTGTAAAATCCAGTTCTTTAACAGGCAACAAACCTTGCAAATGTCCAGAAGCTGCAATCTGAAGCGACCTATCTCTGATTCTAGCAGACGATCTCTCCAATGTTTAACACAAAATCAGCAAACTCTCCTGTCACATAGAACGTCCATTGTACAGTGCAATGTTGAAATGAAGTTACCGGTCTGAAACATTTAGTCGTTTCTTCTGAGACAATCCTTGTTCTCTTATCATCTACAGATTTACCGCAGTCTTCACCACGCGAATTCCCATCAGAAGTCAGACTTTCGAACATACAATCTACGTAGGCAAGCATGACACGTCATGACGTCATATGATTCCTAACTGAAATTTCTCTGTATGAGATAATAAAGTATTCGTATTCGTATTCGTATTCGTATTAACGTAATGCTAAACATCCGGTTATCTCGTGTTTTCTCCGTAATACATGTCCGTGGGTTTTTCAATGTTCGGTTATTTCCGTGGAAGGGAACCGTCGTCTGCAATCAACGACATGGACCATTCTGGTACTTGTTGCTGAGAAAAACATGATTTTAACACAGAATTTAATGTCAGAATAGCTATATAAACGCTATTGTGTTTTCATCGTAGCAATAGGGTCCGATATTTAGACTCGAACTTGTCTCGTCTAAATATCGGGCCCTATTGCTACGCTAAACATGTCTCCCTTACTGATAACTCTCCCATCTCGGCTTCATACCACTGAGGACGCCTTGATCAAAACGACAAGCCAAGAGAATCCCCAGTACCACTGTTATGCTTTCACTAGGATTGCTTAAAATAAGCACTATGCTTAAGTTAGAAATCCCAAATGCTATATATTATTTATGTCATGATAAAAATTGAATCTATAGATTGGTTTACATAGTCATCACACGAAAACGAAAACTATTCGTCCGCCATCACGGCACCCGTCTTTTCTTTCTTGACCCAAAACCCAAACAAATATTTTTGTCTCTCTATTCCTTTGCTCAGATGGAAGAGAAATGGAGTTTTGAGATTTCTGACAGATGTAGGTCATCCGGCTTCATGCTTTTCAAAGATGTCAAGCAGAAGAGGAGGCATTTCATCTTTTCTGAAAGCAAGACGTTTCGTACGCCATTGGAATGACTTGACGTGTGTTGAGCTGAACGTGTTGAACCAGAAGAAGTTGTGTCAGCTGTAAGGGTGTCGGTGAACTATTTTCTTCAGGGTGAAAGTATCTTGGCAGCCTTCAAGTCAGCGACATGTTTGGTGGAGGGAACAGGACAAGGACACAGAGACTTGAGAGTTGTTGGCACTGTCTGTGTGATTGCACACCTCGGGATGACTCCAGACAAACAGTCTCTCGCTCACCCGCCACCACCTCCACACCCCACCCCACCCCTCCTTACAGACAACGTGATAGATAATGTGGTAGCACTAAGTAGCCCTCTACCCCCCTCCCCCCCACCTTTCCCCAACTTCATCGACCCCCGTG
>NW_027129106.1:0-5000 GCF_037325665.1 Littorina saxatilis
TTCTTTGATAGGGATCCCCTGGCCGCCGCTCAAATACGGGTATCCCACCAATGGACGTGACAAATACGGGTATACCACCAATGGACGTGACAAATACGGGTATCCCACCAATGGACGTGACAAATACGGGTATCCCACCAATGGACGTGACAAATACGGGTATCCCACCAATGGACGTGACAAATACGGGTATCCCACCAATGGACGTGACAAATACGGGTATCCCACCAATGGACGTGACAAAGACGGAAGTGACATTTAACAATATGTTATAACATGCAGACATAGACCCCGATTCACATGACGACACACACAGTGACAGACATAGACCCCGATTCACATGACGACACACAGTGACAGACATAGACCCCGATTCACATGACGATACACACAGTGACAGACATAGACCCCGATTCACATGACGACACACAGTGACAGACATAGACCCCGATTCACATGACGACACACACAGTGACAGACATAGACCCCGATTCACATGACGACACACACAGTGACAGACATAGACCCCGATTCACATGACGACACACACAGTGACAGACATAGACCCCGATTCACATGACGACACACAGTGACAGACATAGACCCCGATTCACATGACGTCACACAGTGACAGACATAGACCCCGATTCACATGACGACACACACAGTGACAGACATAGACCCCGATTCACATGACGACACACAGTGACAGACATAGACCCCGATTCACATGACGACACACACAGTGACAGACATAGACCCCGATTCACATGACGACACACACAGTGACAGACATAGACCCCGATTCACATGACGACACACACAGTGACAGACATAGACCCCGATTCACATGACGACACACAGTGACAGACATAGACCCCGATTCACATGACGACACACACAGTGACAGACATAGACACCGATTCACATGACGACACTCACAGTGACAGACATAGACCCCGATTCACATGACGACACACACAGTGACAGACATAGACCCCGATTCACATGACGACACACACAGTGACAGACATAGACCCCGATTCACATGACGACACACACAGTGACAGAAAAAAGCTAACATGCATCAGAGTGGGGTGCATGCATTTTAAGTTAAATGAATTACCTTACGCTAAGATTAGAAAAGCCAAGTAAGTTACACTATTATCATTTGCTAGCTGACCAGTCCTCTAGCTCAGGAATGGTTTTGGCTTTAAAGACCAACATTATATAAATGGTTGTATTGGGTACAAAGTATCATTTAGTTATGTAAACATGAGGATTTAATCGATGATTTTGATGTTAGCAAAACTTTTTGTTTTTTTTATTTTGGGTTAAAAATGCACATGTTCCTCACGGCAAGGTCTCTGTCTCTGTCTCTCTCTCTGTCTCTCTCTCTGTCTCTCACTCTGTCTCTGTCTCTGTCTCTCTCTCTCTGTCTCTCACTCTGTCTCTGTCTCTGTCTCTCTCTCTTCTTGATCAATACTAAAAAAAATATTAAAAAACATTCACATAGACCGTTTTGTTATATTTAGTCATGTTTTGACTAAATATTTTAACATCGAGGGGGAATCGAAACGAGGGTCGTGGTGTATGTGTGTGCGTGTGTGCGTGCGTGCGTGCGTATAGAGCGATTCAGACCAAACTACTGGACCGATCTTTATGAAATTTGACATGAGAGTTCCTGGGTATGATATCCCCGAACGTTTTTTTTCATTTTTTTGATAAATGTCTTTGATGACGTCATATCCGCCTTTTCGTGAAAGTTGAGGCGGCACTGTCACGCCCTCATTTTTCAACCAAATTGGTTGAAATTTTGGTCAAGTAATGTTCGACGAAGCCCGGACTTCGGTATTGCATTTCAGCTTGGTGGCTTAAAAATTAATTAATGACTTTGGTCATTAAAAATCTAAAAATTGTAAAAAAAAAAAAAAAATTTATAAAACGATCCAAATTTACGTTTATCTTATTTTCCATCATTTTCTGATTCCAAAAACATATAAATATGTTATATTCGGATTAAAAACAAGCTCTGAAAATTAAATATATAAAAATTATTATCAAAATTAAATTGTCCAAATCAATTTAAAAACACTTTCATCTTATTCCTTGTCGGTTCCTGATTCCAAAAACATATAGATATGATATGTTTGGATTAAAAACACGCTCAGAAAGTTAAAACAAAGAGAGGTACAGAAAAGCGTGCTATCCTTCTTAGCGCAACTACTACCCCGCTCTTCTTGTCAATTTCACTGCCTTTGCCATGAGCGGTGGACTGACGATGCTACGAGTATACGGTCTTGCTGAAAAATGGCATTGCGTTCAGTTTCATTCTGTGAGTTCGACAGCTACTTGACTAAATATTGTATTTTCGCCTTACGCGACTTGTTGTTGTTGTTTTAGTCTGGATGTTTGGAACTGTGAACTTGCTACTAAACTTCAATTGCGTTTTTATAAAATTGTTTTCAAACTAAAAAATCAACTCCAAATACTATAATACTTGGTGAACTTGGAAGATATCCACTAGATGCTACTATGAAATGTAGAATGCTTTGCTATTGGTATAAACTGATTAGTCCTATTCATAAAAATAAATTTTCAAGTATTGTGTATTGCTTTACTTATAAATTGTATATCAACAAGATAATTGAATCTAATTATTTATGTTTTATAAAAACCTTAAATGAAATTGGTCTCTCTGGCCTTTGGACTTTTCAAGAAAATGTTCAATACTCAAGCGCATGGTTTAAAAGAAAAGTAAAAAGAAGCTTGTATGACCAGTATATCCATAAAATGTTTGCAGAAATTGGAACAAAAAATATGTTTTGGAATTATCGAATGTTTAAAGATATTTTTGCATGTGAAGACCTTGCCACACACCTGCCATATCAGCAATGTGTTTCAATGATGAAGTTTAGAACATTAAACAACAATTTGCCTGTACAGAAAGAACGTTATCTTAACATCCCGAGGTCAGAAAGAACTTGCACCAAATGTGTATCACAAGACATAGGTGATGAATTCCATTATTTATTTGTCTGTGATTTTTTCAAAGAAGAAAGAGCTGAGTTGTTACCACCTTATTATTGGAAAAAACCTAATGCACTTAAATTTAAAAAGTTGTTTGCTACTAAGAAAAAGAAATTGCTAAAGAATATTTTGGACTTTATTAATATAATTTGTAACAGTTTTTCATAGCTTTCTTTTTAATTTTTAATTTTTAATTTTTTTATTTATTATATTAGCATATATCATGATTGTATTGATTGTATGTATTGTTCAAAATGCCCCCATGGGTTATGGACTAATAAAACTTGAACTTGAACTTGGAACACTGGCAGTCGAGTTGATTTGATAAATAAACCATATACAAGCAGAAATGAAACTACAGCCAGTGTATTAGGGGTATAACCATCACATACACACACACAATCTTACCTCTGAGTAAACGATCAGATGTTCAGGTTGGTTGGTTTGGTTCGTTTGTTGGCCGGTTGGTTGGTTGGTTGGCTGGTTGGTTGGTTTGTTGGCTGGTTGGTTGGTTTGTTGGCTGGTTGGTTGGTTTGTTGGCTGGTTGGTGTTCACAGTTATGCAGGGACACGCAGAATATTGTATTACTCTCTGGCTTCTGAATGTGCCGGGGAGGGACTGGTTTGGTAATTCTACGGATACTCGAGTAAGCAAAAGAACACCAAGTTGTATCACGCAGAATAACGCCACGTCATATCATGTAGAGGAACGCCAAGTCAAATCATGCAGAAGAACACCAAGTCATATAATGCAGAAGAACACCAAGTCAAATCATGCAGAATAACACCAAGTCAAATCAGGCAGAATAACACCAAGTCAAATCGGGCAGAAGAACACCAAGTCAAATCGGGCAGAATAACACCAAGTCAAATCATGCAGAATAACACCAAGTCAAATCAGGCAGAAGAACACCAAGTCAAATCATGCAGAATAACACCAAGTCAAAATTAATCAGAGAGGAACGCCAAGTTATATCATGCAGAAGAACACCAAGTCATATCATGCAGAAGAACACCAAGTCATATCATGCAGAACGCCAAGTCATATCATGCAGAACGCCAAGTTATATCATGCAGAAGAACGCCAAGTTATATTATGCAGAAGAACACCAAGTCATATCATGCAGAACGCCAAGTTATATCATGCAGAAGAACACCAAGTCAAATCAGGCAGAAGAACACCAAGTTATATCATGCAGAAAAACACAGAGTCAAAAACAATCTCAGTTTTAGTCATCAGTGTAGAAGTAAGTAACCTGAAGCCTCGAGTAAATTTGGCGAATTATGCTTCACGGATCTTCGGAACTGATTTGTTGGCAAAACGACTGTGTCGACTTTGAACTCAACTAAAGACCACGCCCTGAGACACACAGACTTTTAACTGACATTCAAACAACACGCAGTGATAAATTGACACAGTGACACACATCCAGCACACTCTGGCCACGCCCCTCCAGTCAGTCGCGTGATATTGACGACGCGCTCATAGAGACTCGCTATGAACTCTGGGACGGGACAGGTTCGAGTCATAACGCGCTGTCTGTGAGATTTTGCTTGTATGCTGTGTCATTGTGTAGTATTTTAAGAGAGACAATGACAATGACAATGACAAATCTTTATTTTTCGAGGGTGACAAGAATAAGCATAGATATGCTTTTTTGCATCTGGCCCTCGCCCTAAAGAGGGACTAAACTATTTTACTATAACTATGACTAGGGAAAAAAAAGGTTACATAAAAACATTAATGGTAGAACATATAAGTTTATGTACATGAAGCGCATTATGTAGAAGCATTGTAGATCATAAGGTAGTGTTCAAAATTGGGTGTAAAGCAATGAAGATAAACGGAAAGTAACCCAACAATACATTAGCTCAGCAAAACAATGTATTACAGAGCCAAATCTTCGTGATTTTGTCACAATAAACCATAATTCCGATAATGAACAACTGTATACAAAGAAAACATACCAA
>NW_027129106.1:12500-20000 GCF_037325665.1 Littorina saxatilis
TTGGAAGGAAGTTTCAAAAGTTTGGATTCAGAATAATAAGGATATGATGTGTAAGGATGTTTATTCTGAATGTATTTGGAATAACAATAAGGTTATATATCAGAAGTGTGTTCTTTAAGACATGGGCACAACACGGTATAACCTACGTAGCTGACTTTATGGTCGGTAACGACTGCTTGACACTCCAGCAAGTAGGGGAGATTATTAAGTTTTTCCCCTCACTATGTATGCAGTATAAAGTTGTGCACAGTGCAGTTAACACGTTTGTTAGACAAACCTTAGGTCGCGTGACTGTTTCTGAAAAATCAAGCAATTAATAAGGTATTTCATGTATCTACCGATATATTGAATAAAATAATGTTCTATTATTTTGTTTGAAAGTAGATAGTCAAACGATTTAAAAAAAAATCAGAAGATTAATTCTAATTATAGGAGGTTTCTGTTGCCACCTTCCTCAGTTATATATACCGTAAACTACCTTGTAAACGCCCAGTGTGTATAGGGTACTGTATGCATATTGTAAACGCCCACGCCCAACACATTTGGACTAACAGTGTACAAAAACAATTTCGGTTTTTCTTTTTTCTTTTCTTTTTTTCAAATCCGCACGCATTACGTTCATATTATTCGAGTGAATAATGACATGATGCTGCAGTCATGCCGTTGGTTATCCTTTGCAACTGCAGTCACAGAATAGCCATCCCTAAAATTGACGATGTTTTGTGAGACACATTTGATATTACAGGGCTCGACCTTGGGGACTTTACAGAGATCGAGTAAACAAAGTGTTGTTTGAATGCGCTGTGTTTGACACACCGTACTTCCCCTTAAATACTTGGATCAGAGCAAAGAAACTGACTACAGATATCATGTTTCATTTTGTGATTTCTGTTTAGAAACACGCTGCTAATGCTGGTTAAACGGGGCAGATCATGTTTCATTTTGTGATTTCTGTTTAGAAACACGCTGCTAATGCTGGTTAAACGGGGCAGATCATGTTTCATTTTGTGATCTCTGTTTAGAAACACGCTGCTAATGCCGGATAAACGACGCAGATCATGTTTCATGTTGTGATCTCTGTTCAGAAACACGCTGCGGCTGGTTAAACGACGCAGATCATGTTTCATTTTGTGATCTCTGTTTAGAAACACGCTGCTAATGCTGGTTAAACGAGGCAGATCTTGTTTCATTTTGTGATTTCTGTTTAGACACACGCTGCTAACGCTGGTTAAACGAGACAGATCTTGTTTCATTTTGTGATCTCTGTTTAGAAACACGCTGCTAATGCTGGTTAAACGAGGCAGACCATGTTTTATTTCATGATTTCTGTTTAGACACACGCTGCTAATGCTGGTAAAACGAGGCAGATCATGTTTCATTTTGTGATCTCTGTTTAGACACACGCTGCTAATGCTGGTTAAACGAGGCAGATCATGTTTCATTTTGTGATCTCTGTTTAGACACACGCTGCTAATGCTGGTTAAACGAGGCAGATCATGTTTCATTTTGTGATCTCTGTTTAGACACACGCTGCTAATGCTGGTTAAACGAGACAGATCTTGTTTCATTTTGTGATCTCTGTTTAGATACACGCAGCTAATGCTGGTTAAACGAGGCAGATCATGTTTCATTTTGTGATTTCTGTTTAGACACACGCTGCTAATGCTGGTTAAACGAGGCAGATCATGTTTCATTTTGTGATTTCTGTTTAGACACACGCTGCTAATGCTGGTTAAACGAGGCAGATCATGTTTCATTTTGTGATCTCTGTTTAGAAACACGCTGCTAATGTTGGTTAAACGAGGCAGATCTTGTTTCATTTTGTGATCTCTGTTTAGAAACACGCTGCTAATGCTGGTTTAAACAAAGCACATCCTGGGTCACCATTTCCAGTTTTTATTCGAGATTTGTGCATTATTTTGTTCACAAACCATGAAAAGGGATTCTTGTGGTTAGGTTCCAGTTTCCATTCTGGCAATGAAGGCACTGGCACTCACGAGAACACGTGTGTCACAGAGAAAGAGGGTAGACATTATTGCACAGAAACATGTGTTAATATATCGCTATTTATTGAGAGGAACTGATCCTGCACAGGGTACAGTATCACGTAAACGCCCACCCCCTATACTACTTTCGAGCGACATTGGTGCTTAAGGGGGGTGGGCGTATACAAGGTAGTGTACGGTACTTACCTTTGGCGGAGATTTTGCATGTGTTAACAAAGAGGCGAACTCTGAAATTAAGCGTGCGAAATCACGTTATAATTACTGGGTTGCTTCCCTTCAACCAACAAGCAAAGAACTCGACATGATGCCCTCTGGACAGCAAGGTAACGAAAATTCAAGATCAAAGTGTGAGATGTGTGTGTGTGTGTGTGCGTGTGTGTGTGTATGTGTGTGTGTGTCTGTGTGTGTGTGTGTATGTGTGTGTGTGTGAGTGAGTGTGTGTATGTGTGTGTGTGTGTGTGTGTAAGCGTGAGTGTGTGTGTGTGTGTGTGTGTGTGTGTGTGTGTGGGTGTGTGTGTGTGTGTGTGTGTGTGCGTGGGTGTGTGTATGTGTGTGTCTGTGTGTTTGTACGCGTGCGCGCGTTTGTGTGTGTTTGTGTGTGTGGGAGGGGTTTGGGGGGAGGGATAGTGTATCTGTGGATCTCTGTGTGTGTGTGTGTGTATGTATGTGTGGGTGTGTGTGTGTGGGGGGGGGGGGATATAGCTCAGTTGGTAGCGCGCTGGATTTGTATTCAGTTGGCCGCTGTCAGCGTGAGTTCGATCCCAGGTTCGGCGGAAATTTATTTCAGAGTCAACTTTGTGTGCAGACTCTCTTCGGTGTCCGAACCCTCCCCCCGTGTACACTACATTGGGTGTGCACGTTAAAGATCCCACGATTGACAAAAGGGTCTTTCCTGGTAAAATTGCTTAGGCACAGTTAATAATTGTCTACCTATACCCGTGTGACTTGGAATAATAGGCCGTGAAAGGTAAATATGCGCCGAAATGGTTGCAATCTACTGGCCGTATAAAATTTCACCTCACACGGCATCACTGCAGAGCGCCTAGAACTGTACCCACGGAATATGCGCGATATAAGCGTCATTGATTGATTGATTGTGTGGTGTGTGTTTACGAAAGGTGTTCTAGAAGTCCTTTGACTCCAAACTCCTGGCAATGTCTCATGATATTTACAACGACGTGTGCACACTGCAAAGTTTTATCGGCGATGACACACATTTTTATGTATCTCAAACTTTCCTCAGCTTTTAAGAACACTGCCCGTCCATGTTTACTTGCTTGTCGTGGAGCTAAACAAAAAGGCAGTTTACAACAATGATGTATAAACATCTCTTAAAGGATTGTTATGTTTTTCACACTTACTGCATAATTATTGTGGGAATTTTGGGGAAAACACACTCATTCCAAAACGAGTACTTACAGCTGGTACAATGAATTTAAATCGGGCAGACACGTCTTCAAAGTTGACACCCGCCCAGACCGACAATTGAATGCTGTTACTACAACCAACGTTGCTGCTGTTACAAAGTTGACACCCGCCCAGACCGACAGTTGAATGCTGTTACTGCAACAAACGTTGCTGCCGTTACAAAGTTGACACCCGCCCAGACCGACAGTTGAATGCTGTTACTGCAACACACGTTGCTGCCGTTACAAAGTTGACACCCGCCCAGACCGACAGTTGAATGCTGTTACTGCAACAAACGTTGCTGCCGTTACAAAGTTGACACCCGCCCAGACCGACAGTTGAATGCTGTTACTGCAACAAACGTTGCTGTCGTTACAAAGTTGACACCCGCCCAGACCGACAGTTGAATGCTGTTACTGCAACAAACGTTGCTGCCGTTACAAAGTTGACACCCGCCCAGACCGACAGTTGAATGCTGTTACTGCAACAAACGTTGCTGCCGTTACAAAGTTGACACCCGCCCAGACCGACAGTTGAATGCTGTTACTGCAACACACGTTGCTGTCGTTACAAAGTTGAAGAGAGATGGTGCACGAATCACACACACGGAGGTAAATGACACATATATAATTGAATCGGCACCCATCGATGTGATCTGGCACAAGCCTTTACGGGTACACAAGCGTTGCAGACAGCGGGTGCACGTGCTCTTTCTGGTGTTCAAAAGGCGGTATGTCTCGACATGTGCATACACATAGAGTGTGAGGATTTTGTGAAGGTTGTCACAGGCGATGGGGACTTGGATCTATCAATCTGACCCCGGGCAATACATAGAGTGTGAGGATTTTGTGAAGGTTGTCACAGGCGATGGGGACTTGGATCTATCAATCTGACCCCGGGCAACACATCAATCAGCCGTTTTGATGTTCATAAACGGCTCCACCCCTATCAACTATTGGTGATCTCGGAACACTGGCAAGAAGAAGGTGGTCCCATTTTTATTTTTCAATAAGAGCAAATCGCCACAATTCTAAAAGGGGAGCAGCGTACGGTTACCTTAGAGCAGTACATGCATCATTGCCTGCCTGTGGTGTTTAAAGCTTGTCACCAAACACGGGTACTTGAGGGTTGATGCTACAACACCGCAATGTCCCGTTTTACACAGCTTCCAAATCAATCTAATTTCTAACAGATTAGCAGGGCCGGACCCAGGGGGGATGGGGGGGGGGTTCCAGGGGTTCCGGAACCCCACCCCTGGAAAAAGCATGTACCTTGCTTTGAGTTTGTTTTGTTTTTTACTAGTTTTAGCACCAAAACAATGCTGCTATTAACCCTCAAAACAAGGCCCAGAATGCACCAGATTGCACAGATTTTAACCGTTTTTCAAAAATTTTCCGGGGGAGCATGCCCCCGGACCCCCCCTAGTTCGCGCGCCTGCTTTGCAGGCGCGCGCTTGTGGCTTCGCCACTTCGCCACTTTGCTGATTTGCCCCCCCCCCCCCAAAAAAAAAGAGGAACCCCCCCCCCCCCTTACAACTCATTTGGTCCGGCCCTGATTAGGATGTGTGCCTGATGTTCCGTTCACTATATTTTCCTGAATCCTGTTTTTGCTGTGGAGGACGGGAGGTAACCTCGTCAAAGGCGTATAGGCCATAAGGTTCCGAGTTGTTTCCCTTCTTAATTTTCCTTCTATAGTTCCCAGCATCCTTATACCCCCATTCCACTGAGCCGTTCTCGCTTACGTTCCCGTTACGATCAAGGAACGGCCGGGAAACGGTAAGGATCGGGAGGGATCGGAAAGAACGTAAGTGGAGCGCTAAGGAACGTTAATGGAACGCAAGGAACGGTAAGAACGGGTGAGTTTTTGAAACATGTTTCAAATTTTCGCCGTTTCCCTCCCGATCAAAATGAGCGGTAACGGAACCTAAACACATCGGTACCGGAACTTTCAGATCGTTAATGGAACGTAAAGGAGCGGTAACACAACGTTATCGCATCGGAAGTGACGTCACTAGCGTTCTCAGTGCGTCATCGTAGCGTTCTAGAACCGTTCGTACCGCTCCATACAGTTCCTATACCGATCCCGAAACGACCTGAGCTGATCCTAACGTTGTTGTTGCATTCCATTTACGTTCTAATACCGTGCAAACCATTCCATTAGAGCTCCTCCACCGATCTCCAGACGACGCGGGTAGGTCTGTATATAATAAGTCGTTGCATAATCCATATCACAGTCGGTGTGCCTCTCAATCAAGAAACAACCAAAGAAAGAAGAAACATGCCACCCAAAGGGAAGAAGAAGAAGATTACGCAGGTGGAATCTGCAGATAGCCCAACTGTTCAAGAGACCATTGCCACCAAAAAGCCGCGTTTTCGACCGAACCTCACAGAAGATGAAGAGGACTTGATGTTGGAGTTCCTCAGAGAAAACCAGTTTCTATATGACAAAAAGACAAAACTTTATCACAACAAACACTTGAGAGAAAAAGCATGGAACGAGCAGGCAGCCAGGATGGACCGTGACAAGGCCGACTTAGAAGTCTGGTACGACTCCCTTCGTACCAGGTACGGAAAACTGCTGAAGGGCTCAAGAAAATCTGGATCGGGCGCCAGTAACCTCAGCGACCGTGACCGATGGATTAGCTCACAGATGAGCTTCCTGAAGCCCTTTATCGCCGACCGTCGCACAGCAAAACCCATGGTCTCGTTCAAACAGAAAACCTGCTCGCCCTCGGACATTCCCCCAGGTGAAGAAGAGCCAAGCACCAGCAAGGAATCTGTAACCCCGCCCTGTGATGTCAACTCTGAAGCTGGATCGTCGGTATGCAGCAAAAAAAAAGAAAACCTGGAGGACAAGCTTCGCCAGACGGAAGCAGACCAAAACCAGCTGCTGCTCCTTACTAAGGAGTTCGTCCAGGCCTATCATCGTTGGTCATTGGCTGAGGCGGTGGCAAATTGATGGTCCCATCCTCGAAGCACTCTTTTACTTCGGAAGCATTGTAGATCTGTGCATCTGACATGTGTCCCATGGCTCCTACGTCAACCCAAATGAAGTTGTAGTCGGCGTCGACCAGGGCCAGCATCACCAAGGAGAAGAAGCCTTTATAATTGTAATAGAGGCTTCCAGACTGGGGAGGCTTCCGAATAGCCACATGTTTCCCATCAAGGGCACCGACAGCGTGAGGGACGTTCCATTTTCTCTCAAATTCATCAGCAATGGCTTGCCATTCCTCTGCGGTGGTTGGACATGCTATGACCTCATCCTTGTATTCGTCCACTATCGCTTGACAGACCAGTGGAAGAAACTTGGCAATCGTGTGACGTGAAACTCTGCAGGCGTATGAGACGCTGGGGTAGCGGTCACCAGAGGCCAGGTGTCTCAGGGTAACAGCAACCTTGAGGCCGGGCTCCAGGGCTTTTCTACAGTTGGTATCCTGCAGAGTGATCCTAGGAGACAGTCTGTCAACCAACTCATCGAACATCTGGGGCTCCATTCGCATGAAGTTGAAGAAGGATGCGGTGTCTTCTATCCTTAGCTCTCTCATGAGACAATGAAAGTGTCCGTACATCAGTCTCCTTTGGGCAGTCAGCCATGGTCTCACCCAAAATGCTGGGGGTCTTCGTCTTCTTCTCCTCATCAGTTCTTGTACAAGGGCAAGCTGGCGTAAATGCAAGTTATTGTGCTGCATCAGCAAGAAGAAAAAGAACTGATCTCCTTCCATCTTGATGTCTAGCAAGCAACTGCATATTGATAGAATTGGTCTCTGCTTTTATAGAACTTGGCAAATCCTTACAATAAACGGTAACAGAACGCGAATGGAACGTTATCTGCACGCTACAGTCGTTGTAGGGTTGTTAATAGAACGGAAGAGATCTGTGTACAACGGTACAAGAGTGGTTGACTCGGTAATCGAACGGTATCGGATCACTTTGAACGGTGCATAATCGGAATGACAACGTTAGAGAACGGTGTTGAATCGCCATGGATACGCTCTATGGTCGGTATGCGAACTGTACGGCATCGTTACGATCGTTAACAGAATGTTATTGGAGCGCAAATACGTCAAAAATGACCGTTTTCGTAGCGT
>NW_027129106.1:25000-49518 GCF_037325665.1 Littorina saxatilis
GGGTGTGTGTGTGTTTTGGGGGAGGGGTTCGTTGGAGGGGAGGATAAGTGTGTCTCTGAATCTGTGTGTGTGTTAAAGTGTATGCGTGCGTGTGCGGGGGAACTAGATATGGGGGGGGGGGGGGGGAGTTGGCGCGTCCTTGGATCTGTGTGTGTGTGTGTGTGTGTGTGTGTGTGTGTAGGTGTCTATACGGGAACCTAGGTGTTTGGGCAGGAACATATAGATGGTTTTTCCGGAACTTTGGAGGGAACCTTAGAACATGTTGCAGGATTTTCGGGAAGGTTCCAGGGAACTCTCCAACATTTTCTGAACCAAGACAGGTTCCCATAAAAGTACCAACAAATTTATGCAAATTTTATGAAATCGCAGTTATCTCCCTTTGACTAAGGTAAATATTTTCGCATTGGCACCAGTCTGTGCCCTTCAACTCGTCACTGTGTTGCCTTCTCTCTTTCTTGTTTGAGTTTGATTTTATTTTTATTTAACTTTTGATTTGAACTTAGTTTGTTTTTATTTGAATTTTTTAAATTTGAATTTTTTTATTTGATTTTATTTTGCCTTGTTTAATGTTTTTTGTTTGATTTTTTATTTGATAATTTTAATAGTGTTTTTGTTTGTTATTTTATTTGATTTGAATTTTGTTTGTTTGTTGACATTTTGGATTCTATTTTCATCTCCCTCGGGAGAAATTTCGGGCAGCCCTCTCAACGAAGGCAAACTCGCAACTTTGGAGTGCACCAGACCCAACCTAGTTAACATTATATTTTTTTTAGAATATTTTTGAGGGGGAGGGGGGGGGGGGCAGACCGGAGAACCAGGAGTAAAGCCCCGAAATGTGGCCCGAGTTGAAAATGAAATGAAATTGTATTATTATCTCTCTATCTCTTAATGGAGACAAGAAGCGAAGTCTGTTAGCACATTGCGCTGGTTCGAATTTCGGATTGGGGAGGCAATATAATGTTGCTCCATAACTGAAAACTGGTTCGCTGCTGTCGGTAATTTTTTTTAAAGGTTAACTGCTTTATTATTCCTCTTTCAGAGTTTTTTATTACCCAAATACATGCATGTATCACATTCATATTGTTGCATATTGAATTATCATACCATGTTCTCAAACATGCATACATAAGGCGATGTTTTCGTATTTAGATAGACATAGAACAGAAGATGTAACTTGGAAAAATACTAAAATAAAGGAATGAGAACAAGCATGGGTGTAAAGGAGTAGGAATGAGAGACAAAGAGAGCAATTTGGTATAAGAGCAATCTAAAAATACCGCATTCCACAAAGTAATGCATGCCTTTTATTATTAATAGTATTTATTGTTTAGAGCCTCTACGCTGGGTGGTGGGGGTTGGCTTGGACCCGATAGATAAAATATTACAATTTTTAGCATAACAAAGAAACCAAACCCGACTTTTTGAGCGATGGGACAATAAAGTAATGAACAGAAATTAAAAAAATTCTAATAAATCCGTTGACTTTGGAGTAGCGCGACTCTGTTGCTGCTAGCTTTCCTCTGTGAGAAAGCGACCCGAATTTCTCAGCGATGGAACAATAAAGTAATGACATAACAATCTAACAGATCCCTTGACTTTGGGGTATCGCGACTTTGTTGCTGCTAGCACACGCATACGTGATTTTGCCGATGCTGGGGTCAGTGAATCGTAAGTGTGAGGTGGGTGGTGGGGGGTCGGGCGGGCGGGTGGTGGGGGGGGGGGGGGGGGGGTCGGGGTTTTGTCGGGCGGGGAATGGAAGAACGCAACTGCGATGAAAATAATGTGTCTAAATCAGAAATCCTTTTTGTTCGTATTACTATCATTGACTAAATTGCAGTAATCAGCATTAAAAGCTTGTTTTATAACAGATAACAGACAACACATGCTTTTATTGTCAATAAAACATAGATGTTAATAAGTTGCAAACACAAACACGCAAATATTGTGAGATTTACGGTAGATTTAGGAAATTTGAGAAACGATGACTGGTAAGGGTTCTGACTGGAAAAGTGTTCAAATCTCGGAAATGTATTTTATCAGTTTCCGTTAAAATTGTTCATGAAAAATAACAATGTCTAGAAACACCCTTTGCGTATACAATAATTATGCCATGTCATCGTCATCATCATGGAACTGGTACTGCGCACACAATTATATAACTTGCTTCGATAATTCCATAGTTTAACACTTATATTGTCTGTTTATTGGACGTTCACTACACAGCGTATGCCATGTGTTCATCCGTTTAAAAAGCATTCTGGTCAAAGTGGTTTAATGATCCCGCATATTCCTTGATGACGCAGTGTTCCCTTGGGCATATGTCCAAGTGACTCTTTACATTTACGAACCCGGCAGCCACGTGTTTGCAAAATAAAACACGGTTAAACAAATACAGTTCACACCAACATCATTAGCATTTACACAATGCAGTAATTATGGTGTTGAACATGATGATTCACGAATATTATACCTATTCCGGATGTACTGAACAAGACAATGACACACTCCGTGTGGCAGAGGCCTAAATGCTTGGACACATATGTGTCAAGTAATGGCCATGTTTCGTTCAATATGAGAAATATATGTCCGTCAATTCCAGTTGAGCGGATTCCAGTTTGTCAGGAACGATCACACGACCAGTGCTTCAGTTCAACAAATTAGTTGCAGAACCGCGTCATGTTTAATGGTTATGGTTACTGATTTGACACGTGTGTCCAAGCCCTAAAGGCCTGGATACACGTATCAATTATTTGCCTAGCCAGCGCCATTGAAATGTGTTGAAACCAATGGCCATGTCGTCGTTTCTGGCAAACTGGAACGATCACATGACTGGCAGTGCTTTCAACGCTGTATGTTTAATGTGACCAAGTGGAAGGAAGATCGTATCACATGTAAAAGCAGAGCGGGCCTTTAATTATGAAAGGCATGCGAATATGAAATTCCCCACATCCACGTCAAAGACATAATCTTGGCACTTGCATATATTGCAACAGCAACATTACAGCAGAACATGAATACATGTAGGCTATGAACTCAATGCAGAACACAACCCAGTAGCAACTAAACTGAACAATTTGATATTACAGAAACTACATTACATATGCATGGATGCTTTAGTCTTGTGCACTTGGAACATTGATCGAAGCAACTAAAATGGGTCCATTGGCTTGGAGCTACAATAATAATGTCCAAGTGTTTTCTCTTTGTGTATTGATCTAACGGTAGGTGGTTTTTTTTTTAGTTTTTTTTTTTATAGGGAATACGACATTAGTCGAGTTACGAAACCTGACATTTTGAACGAGGCAGCCCATGTCGTTATCATCAGAGAACGACACGACACGGACGCAACGGCCCGTACACGGCTAAAAATAGCATGACAAGTGCAGAGCTATGCAGAGCAATGACTTAAGGCGCGCAGACGGTTGAAAGGTCACACACTTTCGCCTACAAAATCAACTCTGCACAGAGAACACAAACCAGCTGTTGATTTGAGCAAGCTTCTAACGAGAGTGATTGTCTTATTGCGTGTAAAAGCATGGTCAGATCTGAAACTGTGAATCGAATTGTTTCACGGCATGATCGGCTGTTGCCTCTCTTAAAAACACAACTGTGCAGTCTACAGCTGCTGCTACATTATTCATTTCCAAGTTATTTTCTTTCTGTGAATTGCTAACCAAACGATAGTTTCTTACAGAAAATAATACATTGGTCAAGTTATGAAAACTGAATGGTTGAACGAAACATCGGGTTGGGGGGGGGGGGGGGGGGGGGGGTTGCACACTTTCGAAATAGATTTTGCCCAGAACGAATCTTGTTTTGTTCATATGTCTATTGTGCTTGAAAGAGGAATGAATTAACTAACGTTTCCAAAAGCATGAAGTTCATTGATCCAGCGGTTTGTTTTTTGTGGAAGTGTGAAAATACCGGCCGATTTCGTCAGCCGCATATGACAGGTACATGATTTTACTTGAATAAAAATCGGTTGTGTTGCTTTGTAAAAGTCGTTCTGCTTCTAATATCATCCAATTGGCTTTAAACTTTACACACAAGGAGAGTACACTTTGCTCTTTCCAATAATTATTGATTTAATACCTCTTTTTTTCTCGCGAGCCGATCTACGATGTAGAATTGTCTTTTTTTCTGTATGAAGCGGGACTCAGGATATGTTGAATTTGTATTTCAATCACCAAAGATCAGATTTTGTTTTTATTTTGTGTTTGGTAGTCCTTCTCTCTTATGTTAACCATTAGGCCTAATTAAAGTGAATTAGCTTTGATAAACATCCAACAACAATTAAAAACAGACAAATGGTCCATATTAGGAGCATGGGCGCCTACTATGAACCTGTAAAGAGGCCTTCACGAATCACTGTAAAAAGACCCCTATACCTCAAAATAACAGAATACAACTTAGTGTGCAAGTCAGATTAATTCAAAGATGCTTTAAATGTATCTGTTTCGGGTTGCTGAGAATATTATTTGAAGTACAACAGCAAACTAAAGAAACTTATTGAACACAGAGTGAAAGTAAATGACATTATCAACATCTACAAAAAGAAGAACAGTTGGTAGAGCACTGGACTTGTGATCGGAAGGTCGCAGGTTTGATTTCAGGCCGGGACGGACACGGGTCAACTGTATGTGCAGACCCAAAGACGGAAGCCATGTCCCACCTCCTGTCACCGCAATGGCACGTGAAAGACCTTGGTCATTCTGCCATAAGTGCAGGTGGCGGAATACACCTTAACACGCAGAAGCCTGGGTAGCGCGACTCCGTTGCTGCTAGCTTTCCACTCAGGAAGCAACCCGAATTTCCCAGCGATGGGACAATAAAGTAATGAAAATGAAAATGAAATGATTTTTTTTTTAAAGCTCGAGGACTAGTTATAGGTTACTTTCACCAATCTGAATTAATCAAATTAGCCTTTACCTTTTTATATTTAGTCAAGTTTTGACTAAATATTTTAACATCGAGGGGGAATCGAAACGAGGGTCGTGGTGTATGTGCGTGTGTGTGTGTGTGTGTCTGTCTGTCTGTCTGTCTGTGTGTGTGTGTAGAGCGATTCAGACTAAACTACTGGACCGATCTTTATGAAATTTGACATGAGAGTTCCTGGGTATGAAATCCCCGAACGTTTTTTTCATTTTTTTGATAAATGTCTTTGATGACGTCATATCCGGCTTTTCGTGAAAGTTGAGGCGGCACTGTCACGCCCTCATTTTTCAACCAAATTGGTTGAAATTTTGGTCAAGTAATCTTCGACGAAGCCCGGGGTTTGGTATTGCATTTCAGCTTGGTGGCTTAAAAATTAATTAATGACTTTGGTCATTAAAAATCGGAAAATTGTAAAAAAAAATAAAAATTTATAAAACGATCCAAATTTACGTTTATCTTATTTTCCATCATTTGCTGATTCCAAAAACATATAAATATGTTATATTCGGATTAAAAACAAGCTCTGAAAATTAAATATATAAAAATTATTATCAAAATTAAATTGTCCAAATCAATTTAAAAACACTTTCATCTTATTCCTTGTCGGTTCCTGATTCCAAAAACATATAGATATGATATGTTTGGATTAAAAACACGCTCAGAAAGTTAAAACAAAGAGAGGTACAGAAAAGCGTGCTATCCTTCTTAGCGCAACTACTACACCGCTCTTCTTGTCAATTTCACTGCCTTTGCCATGAGCGGTGGACTGACGATGCTACGAGTATACGGTCTTGCTGAAAAATGGCAGCTACTTGACTAAATATTGTATTTTCGCCTTACGCGACTTGTTTGTTCTCAGTTGAGTTGATGGTGGTCAATATTAGGCGACACACACGTACTTTGAGATGTTGCTGTATTTTTTTAATTTTTTGTTTTGCAGTAAAAACTCGGGGTCAACACTGCTAAAATGTAACAAATACGGTCTTAGCTGTCATATGTAGAAATGTGTGTGTGATAATTAACAGCCTTGGTTGTGGACAGAAATTAATCCGTTACTAGGTGTCAAATTTAGAGTGAACGCTACCAAAAGTGCACAAACGAGAAAAAGCCTAACGGTTTTAAGGTTTGTGTTTCTGCAACTGTTTTGACATATATATATATATTCAGTAAAATATATATGCAAGTTATCCAGAGAGGGCGAATACATCGAATAAAAATGTTTTGAGACCTATAGCACCGTTAGTTTGTCAGAACTGGAGGTGGTCCATATCAGGCAGTTGTCCATATTAGGCTATCTTCCCTTACGACCAGGGTGTGCTTATTGCGTGCCTTATGAGAAACAAACCGCGTGCAAAAACACACACACTATGCTGTGTTGTCGTATTATTTTTGCTTTGGTCAATCGTCTCTGATTAAAAGGACCATATTCTGAGGTCTCAATATTTTCCCACGGTCTTCCCAACGCATGCGATGTCACTTTTCATTGAGAGTTTTCGCCACCATTTGGCAAGGAGTTATCAGCTGAGATAAAACGCCTGTAGGTAGAACGCGAAAAATCACACCTGGACTCGATCGATCCGACCGACTGGTCACGTCTTGCACGGTAAGAGCACTTGACAGTCTCTGCTGCGGATCATAAAATCGTGGAATCTGCTGATTTTCGCACCCCGAATCTACTCAGCTTCGTCCCAATAGGCCCACTTAAAACATCACACGCGGAATTTAAATTAGCTAAGATGGACATCTGGACACCACATGTGAGAACCACGCACCAAGACCTTGTCAGCATTGAGAGAATGTTTTCGCGGAATTGTTTCACGGTTCTGTGACACTGTTATATTGCGGTGTTACGATATTTTCTTCGTTTCTGATTTGAATTCATGTAAATGAAATCAAGTTAAAAATCAAACACTGTTGTTTTTTTAAAAACCAAGGCGGACCCTGAAAGAAATAAAGTTTCACTCAGATAAATTTTATCCAGCCTGTCACGTTTTTCAATCATACATTTTCTTCTGACAGAAAAAAAGAAAATAACAAAAGAAAAATTAACACATCTGTGTGGGATTAAAATCAAACGTCGATTTGTGTTACTAAAAGTTACTGACCACCATGTGCATGCGAACATTTGCTGCGCCCCCCCCCCCCCCCCCCCCTTCACATCGTAATCGTATCGGCTCTGTCCCATTTTGCCCACCACCCCTTCACCTCTCCCCAGGACCCCCCCCCCCCCACCTTCCTTTTCAGTAAATAGCCCTTCAGTCGGAGCGGCAGTTGTCGCCACGCATCCGACTTTTTTTTATAATTATGTGCGGTTTTTAGTATCTCCTTTACAAAGCTGATCTGATAATTAACTATCTTATTTTTGTAAGCAAACGACAAATTCGCCTCAAAACATTTTATTGACAGTGCATATAAAAAAGGTAGCAACAAAACTTGCGGGGACAAAGTGGGCGAGGGAGAGCCTGGGTGGTCAAACGGGGGCCGTGCCATGCCATATGTCACCTGCTGGTTAAACGAAAGGTTTAAAGGAACAGACTTGCTTTTTTTTATCGCACACAATATTTTGATCTTTTGATCAGTCAGCCATCAATTTTGTACATCAACCCCAACAGTGTTGTTGTCCAAAAATAAAAGAATTGCACTCTGTCCTAAAAGTGAACGGTAGTTCAAAGTTAAAGGGATACTGACCAAAGAGCTTTTGAGGAACAATAAAACACTCTCCCCAAAATAAACACGCAAAAAAACACCCCACACAAATAAAGAAAGAAAGAAAGAAGCAAAACAGATTTACAAGGAAATTAATTATGTTCATGGTTTGCTAGCGCTGTTTTTATGTTATTGTATAATAAGCATGCTGATACCGGGATGCAGTATACGTTAAATGTAAAAGATAAAATGCTGACTATTTAAATGTGAATCAAAAAACAAGAAAGGTAGGGTTTTTTTATTTATTTTTTTATTTATTTAAATGTGAACCAGAAAAGATGCATTTCATTTAACTTAATGGCGCCGTTAAAAACAAAAACTAAAATCAAATGAACCTTAGTAGTCGATAGTTAAGTACTATTTGTCACTTGTTTAGAGGTGGTTTGACTGAGTTGCCGACTTCTCCGCTTTAATTCCTTTTCAGTTTTATCTGTACACTCTTCGTTTTCACGCGATATGTGTAACACTTTTCCCGACCTCGCACATGATGGACAGCATTCATTGGAGTGATATGTTTTCACCGGGTTTTCATAACATTGTTTTTCATGCCACGCTATTATCGATTACCTCAAAATAAAAAAAGAAACAAAGAAAAACTCCCGACAAGCGCACAAGGTAGAACCAGCGGTCAGTGCATGGGACTGCAAAAGTGCGCGCGCACGTGTGCGTATGTGTGTGAATACATTTTTTTTTTAAACTAGTTAGTGTCAAAATCGATCGAATGTCATTTCGATCACGTTTCAGTTTAGCGAACAAGCGTAATCGGATTCAACATACGCATACAAACTCACAGAGTCGGAAGAGTCGTCGAACAGGGAAAAAGATGGCAAAGTAAAATATTGTAAATTGAAAAAATGGTTGTGTCATTTTGCGATGAGACAGAGACAATCTGGGAAGGAAGTTTATACCCAAGTAATACTATCGAACGGGTTAGTCCGTAAGCTGCGGACAAATATTCTTACTCAAAGAGAAAAATGAAACAGGATTTTTTCAGTAAATGTAAGCTTACAGGGCTGCCGATGGGGAAAGACTGAACCACCTAAACAAATAGCAGTTCACATCGGTTGATGATTCTTCAGTCCCACGGAACTTGGTCCATTAGGGAGTAGCCTTACATCACGTCTACAGTCGTTGACACAATCTAAAAACTCTATCAAATTACTCCGCCAAAGTTCCGACAAACTTACTACACAATATGCGTCGTCTATATATGAGCTTAAAAAGGTGTTTATTTTCAATAAAAATCGGTTCGGGTAGCGATGTGATGTTAATCTAGCAAATCAATATTAGTTTTTTTTTTAAAGAGTTAAATTCAGGTAGCACTTGAACCACTTCATTTGGACAGCTAAGCCTCGACACGTATGTACATATATGCCTTGAGAAAACGGCCGTTATTTTCGTGTATCTCTTCTTTTATCGGGAAGGATATTAACAGCGTGGGGTTTCAGTCATGTTTTCTAACGCCAGCTTCAATTTCAGATAATGTTAGGAGATTTCAAAATGCAAGGGGGTGGGGGTATAGAAAGGGGGGTATTTTCTCTAAATCGTTTATAAGGAAGGAATGAATGTGTGCAGGTAAGTATGTTAAAAGCAATTAACCGCTGAACTCACCCTCTCTAAAGAGGACACTTCACACCAATCGCTGAAGTTTTCAAGGGGTCATAGAGTCCACACATTGGACAATAGAGAGGCCGTAAAAGGGTCGCGTTGCCATTGGTCCACCTGACCACGTGATCAGCCTCTGCACAAAGCTCCGCCCACGGTCATCGAAACCCTTTCTAGTTCAGTTCTGGCTCGGGGCAGGGTTTTTTGGTGTTTTTTTGCCGAACGATGTAGGCGTCTCCTTGGAATTGTTTTGATTGGCGTGCGGAGCGGAGAGTTACAAATTACTTTAAAAGAAAACAGTTTAGCTACTTCTCAGATAGAGCGAGTCGCAGAGTGTTATGTATGGTCCGACTGAGGTGCCAGTAGCGGACGTTTTAAATGGAAACAAATTGAAACAACTTTTACATATTGCTTGAGAGAAAAAAAGGGGTTGATGGCCGTTAGTTCTATCTTGTAATGAAACTATTCGTTTTCAACATTTAAAGTGTGAGCCCTTTTTTAATTAAAAATCAGTTAAATGCATCATTGCTCTCATTGAGGCTTGAGAGATACAAATGTACCCGATGTTGGGTCATCTCACTCAAATATTTACTAAGGTAATTCAAAAACAATAAAACTTATCAACAAAAGATAGTACTAATCGTCATAAAACAAGTTTTCTTCTTGAAGCCGATTGGGCAAAAGGTCTTTAATTTTTCCTAAAAATTAAAACGCCAAAAACGTCCGCTATTCACACGTTAGTCGGACTATAGCATGCACGCAAACCCTTCAATCACCAACAATCTTTATAAGATATTCCGTGATTTTGTATTTAAAATCAAGAGTCAAACAGACACAGAGATTGTCACCTTCCATTTCTCTGTAATGGAGGCGCGCAGAGGCACGACGTAGAGAGAGCATCAGATAACCGCGACGTAGGTTTGGGGAGTCGGGTCGGGCACTAACAGTACAGTTTATTTTACAGAACTGTACATTAATTATCGCAACAGGTTTGAACAGTTCGCTTTACATTTGATTCTGTCTCTGTCTGTCTGTCTGTCTGTCTGTCTGTCTGTCTGTCTGTCTGTCTGTCTGTCTGTCTGTCTGTCTGTCTGTCTGTCTCTCTGTCTGTCTGTCTCTCTCTCTCTCTCTCTTTCTCTCTCTCTCTTTCTTTTTTTTTGTCGTTGGAATTTGATTTTAAACATGATACATGAACATATCTTTGAACATAAAACAAAATTGTCAGAACGGTTTCGAGTGAACAGACTTCGGTGTGTACGAACACAGATACCCCTGTGGGCTGCTGCCACATTTCAGGTTTCTATACAATGAGAAAATAACAAAGTGTTGTTGACTTTTCATGCAAGGAGGTCGATCCTTGCAATTTTGCATATTATGTTTGGTCTGACTCTCGTATGTTAGCCAGACGCAAGCAAAGCGAAATTACCAGATCACGCTCACAAGTGTGTAGGCCTACTAAAAGTAACTGTGTAGGGTTGGGTTGTGTTGTTTTAGGTTGTGTTGGGTTGTGTACTATTGTGCTTTATTGTGTACGGTTATGTTATGTATGTCTGTTTCTTTCTATTGTAAGGTGTTTTGTCGTGTTGTGAGGTGTTGGGTTGTGTTGGGTTGTGCTGAGAGAGGTACGGATGTGTTGCGTTGTGTTGTGTTGTGGTGTGCATGGTTGTGCTGTGGTGTGGTGTGGTGTTGTTTTCGATTGTGTATGCATGTGTATGTTTGTGTCGTGCTGGATTAGGTGAAGTTGTTTAGGGGTGTGCTACGTTGTTTATGGTTGTGTTGTGTTGTGTACGGCCGTGTTGTGTTGTGCAGGGCTGTGTTGTGTACGGTTGTGCTGTGTGGTGCATGGTTGTGCTACGGTAGTGTTGTGTTGTATATGGGAATTCTTGGCCATGAAACCCACGTCACATTGACTGATATTCAACCCAGCGGTTTTTAAAGCGTACAGACACACCAACAATTGCTATGGAGGTCTCCCTTTTGCGTACTTCGGAGCGGTGTCACGTGATACGCAGAAATGGGTTGGAGGGCAAGAAGCGGAACGGCTAGTAGCGTCAGTGCGCCGCTCGATGATTCGGGAGTGTTTTAATTGAATAATGTCAAAATCAGGAACAAAAACGGTCGACCAGCCAAAAGAGAAGTACATAAACATCATTGAGTGACGTTGCTAAAGTGCGATACTTGGAGAAATTGACCGAAGCTCTTTAGTTTCAGACTACATATAATTTCTGCTTCAGTGTGTGTGCATGAGTTTTCATTTTGTTATTATTCAAGAACTTGTAGTTCTATTTCTAACTTTGTATGTTTATGTGTGAAGCTCTTTAGTTTTAGATTACCTATTATTTCTGCTTCAGTGTGTGTGAGTTTTCATTTCATTGTTATTCGAGAAATGGTATTTCTAACTTTGTATGTTTATGTTTGGAGAAGCGATTCTTTTTTCCTTTTTGGGATCAAGTCTGGTGTCTGCTTTAGTGCTTACTTTGATATTACCTTAGAACATTAAAATTTTATTGTGAACCTGTAAATGTGTAATGTGTGTGTGTGTGTTTTTTATTCTTCTTTTTTATTTTTTCTATTTCTTTTTACTTTAGTGCTGCTGAAGACAGTAACTAAAAATTTCCCTGAATTCAGTGTTACGTGTTTTTTGTTTTTAATTTTTATATATATGTTGACAATGACAGTTCAGTTAAATAAAGCGTTGAACACATTATATGTATTTTAATTTTTATCAATCTGTCACTCTGTGAATGTGAAGCTGGTGTGAGTGTGATATTTAACACATTATTTTTGATTTGTACCTAATCTCTGCCTTTGTTAGCTCCAGTAGGTGTGTTCTCAACAGTTTTGTTCAATTTTGTGAAACGTTACTGTTTTGAGACAAACCAGACACATAGTTTTCCGTTTAGGACAGCTGGGCTCAACATATTAACTTTGTTGACTAAACAAAGGAGCCATTACACAGATACACACTCATTCTGACAATCACTCACCAGATTCTTCACAATTAAGAAATGTCTCAGATAAGACACACGCAAGCTTAAAAAAAAGTCTTAAGAACAAAAACGTTACTGCAACAACAATGTATTTATTAGTTCTTACTAAAATCACATGCTTCAATAAAAAAAAAGCATAAACTGTACAGACATGCTAACCAGCACTGATTAAGGTACACACTTGGAGTCAAAAAGCTATGGCATCAACATAAGCAGTGTTGAATCTGTTTCAAATTGCACACTTCAGTCAAAAAGCTATGGCATCAACATATGCAGTGTTGAATCTGTTTCAAATTGCACACCAGTCAAAAATCACATGTCTGACAATGAGTGAATTAGTGTTTCCAATCAATGAACGGTAACTGTTTACATTAAAAACTGACAAAAAAGTGAAAAAAAAGAAAAGAACTGTACACACACACACACTTGGCATCAGATCTCAAAATCAAATAAGAATAGTGTTGAGTCTTAAAAATGCTTTGAATTATACACACTTGAGCCAGGAAGCAAAAAAAGGAACTACACTCATGCCAGCCAGCACAAGTCATACAGATACTGTACACAAGTCAAATCAATACTGTGTTTCAGGTTTGGCATCCACATAAACAGTTTTGTTTCTGTTTTAAATCACACACTTGTCAATAAACTATACAGACATGCTAACCAGCATTGATTAAGGCACACACTTGAGTCAAAAAGCTATGGCATTAACATAAGCAGTGTTGAATCTTGTTTCAAACTGCACATTTCAGTCAAAAAGCGAGTGAATCGGTGTTTCAATCATTAGCAAAATTAATACTGCTGTTGAGTAAATCTCGGTGTCTTCCTCCAGCGTCGACTTTCGGAATTCTGAAAAATGCAAGAGCATTTTCCTTGTTGCTTCGGCTTGTGCAACCGATTATGCAACAAGTATTCACCATCTTGAATGAAATTTAGCCAAATCGTCGACGCAAATACGGAATCGCCGCAGCGAAACTACGCGATCGGCACCACGCTTCCATGTTTTCGCTAAGCGGCGCGGTGGCTTCTTGCCCTCCAAGCCCCGGTGCGCACGAAGTGATGACGTCAATAGGGAGACCTCCATACCTAAAATATATTAAACTGCAACATGTCTGTATTATAAGAGTTTGTCTGGTCGTCAACTTAACAAACCGCTGAGCCGAAGATCAATCATGCACTGCTGTGCAGAGCCCACTCTTTAGCTGGGCTGGCCTGGCAGCGTAACCCGGTCAGTCTCACGCCTGGCAGTAGGCCCGCTATAAATAACACACTTGCTCCACTGCTGTCTGCTAGTGCTGGCTGCTACAGCCAGAAAGTATGGTAGTGTGTATTTTGACTTAACACACATAACTGAAACGATTAAATATAATCGGGCAACCCATGGGATTATAGGGGATACATTCAGCTTTAAAATGATACCAAGCATGAAAAGGTCGAGAGTAGATGCAAAGAGTGTGTGGTGTATCAAAGAGACAGAATACAAACAGACGCATTCCTGTCCCAGCACAATCCCTTCCGATCTTCACTCCATTCACACCCCAATTACTCAAGATGTCCACATCCCACAAGCAATGTTAGTAATGCAGTGTGAAGTACAGCATGCCTGCATGCAGAATCACTCACCGATCACTGGTTACCGAATCCTATTAGCCGGCAGGAAGGGGTTAATTACTCCACTGTGGTGGGGCCGAGCGCCAGGCAAGATAGCAGCTAACGGTACTCCTGTTGCTTGTGTAAACATTTAGAGAGAGAGGGTTCTCACATTCACTGTTTGTGTCTATAGAACTCTGGTTATTCTATTAGTCAGTCACTGAGTCAGTTGCTGACAGTTAATTCTTTAAAACTGTATCACAGAAGCAGGCTGAGATCTTTTTCAGTACATCGTATTCAAACTTGTTTCACAAAAAGACACTTCTCAAAGAAGGAAATAAAACACCTTTCTGTTGTCTCTGAAGGAACATAAACACGTCTTCTACAAAATCAAAACCATAAAGAAACACTGTAATTTAGGCCAGTTTAGACAGGTTTGCATTTCTTTGGACTTGACAATGCTGTTCTATAAGGAGGGGAGAGACAATAGTTAGTTGTTTCTTCATGAGCACTCTGATCTTATCTTCATCATTGTTTATTTCCAGAACTCGGCCCTTGAGGGTGTAAACAAAGGAATGTGTTTCTTCACCCCCTGTTCTCCATGTAGTGCTAGTCCACATTTTCACAATCCACACAGTGACTCTCAAGCAAATATTGTTCTACGGTGGAATATCTACACAATTTCACTACAGTGTCATATTTCTTTTTTGATCTTTCTCAACATACACGACAAAGAGAATGTAGTCTCTCCAAGTGTGCTTCTTTCATATGAAGAGTTTCCATCACGAAGTGTGCAGAAATTAAACAAACAAAAAAATCCACACCCACCTTTCAAGTCATATTGCCAGTCAGAAAATTAACACCCAAATACACAGATCACAGTTTGCCCTTAAAAAACTTTTTGTTTCCAAAGTTAAGTCCTACACAGGACTATTCATGACAGTTTAAAACACAGACCCACAATCAGGTACCACAAAACACAGTAGGAATAGTATGTTAAAATCCTTGTAACAGCATCAAAAGTGTCAACAACACATCTACCACTGTGAAAAACACTCAGAACCCTGCTCTCTTTCAACAATAAAAACTCCATTTAGAATACTGGTAACCGACGGGCGCCGTGGCGGGGTGGTAAGACGTCGGCCTCTTAATCGGAAGGTCGAGGGTTCGAATCCCGGCCGCGGCCGCCTGGTGGGTTAAGTGTGGAGATTTTTCCGATCTCCCAGGTCAACTTATGTGCAGACCTGCTAGTGGCTTATCCCCCTTCGTGTGTACACGCAAGCACAAGACCAAGTGCGCACGGAAAAGATCCTGTAATCCATGTCAGAGTTCGGTGGGTTATAGAAACACGAAAATACCCAGCATGCTTCCTCCGAAAGCGGCGTATGGCTGCCTTAATGGCGGGGTAAAAACGGTCATACACGTAAAATTCCACTCGTGCAAAAACACGAGTGTACGTGGGAGTTTCAGCCCACGAACGCAGAAGAAGAAGAAGAAGAAGAATACTGGTAACCAAAAACATTTTTGCTCTGGTGCATACTCTAAAGTTTCAATTCACTAACACAGTTAATCCTGGGAAACCAACAGGTTGCCAGCACTTGCAATAGATCACTGAAAATTGTAAACATCCAGGGTTTTTAATAGGGGCCAAAGAAGGGCCAGCCTGCTGGTGCCAACAGCTGCTAAAATGTGATCACAATTAACGAAAATAGATTAATTAGTCTTACGATAAAAATAATAAGAAATCGATCCAAATATGATTTTCATCTTATTCTTTATCATTTCCTGATTCCAAAAAACATATAGATATGATAGGTTGTATTAAAAACAAGCTCCGAAAGTTAACAAGAAATACAGATAAACGCGCTTTCCTGTTGGCGTGTTAATTTCACTGCGTTTTGCACGAGGAAGGTGAGCGATTTCCTTCTCGCGGGGATTGACGAAGCTGTATTAGTGGGGCGGCTTAGCCCACATGTTCAAAAGAATTGTGCATTTTGTTATACAAGCACCAAATTTGGCACAGATGTACATTAATATGTTGCGAACATTTTCAGATATTGGGCCACTTGAAATTCTCTCTATATGTCCGCCATATTGGATTTCAAAATGGCCGCCACTTGAAATCTACATTTGCTATTATCTCTGGACATAATGGAGCTAATGACTTGATTCTGGTGTCTAAATGTATGTTTTGGGGGGCAAGGAATCCAATGGTACCAATTTCAACTTAATATTATCTATCACAGTCTGTTATATAATTGTATTTGGAAATTAGCTAGGCAAATATTGGATTCAACACAATACTTTGAAAAGAATGTCTTAGTTCTGTAAATGTCTTAGGTTATACTGACATGCTACATGGTCTAGTATCTGAGGCTAGGTGTATACTGACATTCTACAATGGTCTGGTATTTGAGGCTAGGTATGTACCAGTACTGAAGATACGTGTACATAAACAGTGTGATGTTAACAAGTTCAGCATTGCCACAAGTACATGTGTTGTTGACTCATCGTCATGTGCAGTCCCCTTCACACTCAGAGGGCTGTGCACTGAAGGGCAGCCTTTTTGCACTTGCAGCGCCTCACGCACCCTTTCTTGCACTTGCAAGAAACCAGCCAAATGCAGCTGTGAGCTGCTTCAGGTAGCCTGGTCCAGTAAGGTGTGTACTGTCCTTCTCCAGTCCTTGGCCAACCCCAGTTGGTTGGTGGAGGAAGCTCTGGTGCTGGCAGCAGTATCTGACCCCACACATGTCCACCTTGATACTCTTCCTTGCGAAGATTTTCCTCCTGGCCTTGTCAATGTCTGTGCATTTGCTGGTTCGATCATACAACAGGATCACGAACTTCTCGATCATGCGCATTGCATCGTCTGGTATGTCACACGGTGCAGAGGACAGCAGCAGCAGCGCCTCAGTGAGTTCTGGCAGTACCGTCCAGACTGCACACGCAGTCTTCTTACCACGTCTAGCAAAACTAGACACAGTGTCGCATCCAGTTAGAGCGTGGAACATTGGCAGTGCACGAGCCTTCTCTCGTCCCAGTCCAGCTGCTATTTAGTGTGCTGCTAGGTATCGGAAACGCTGGCCTGTTCCGAATGCCAGCCACAGTTTGTCTTCTGGTTGCAACTCCTGTACCAGGGACACTGCCAGCACCACATCATCGGTGTCTATAGTCCGGATGAGTATTGCATGGTGTCCATGCTGGGCTGCGTGAGATGCATGCAGCAACATCAGACTGTCAGCTTCTTCATGGTTACATGGGGCGAGTGAGGTCAGATCTGGCAGTAGTGGCTTGCTGAGCCCTGCCTCTCTATCAGTAATGATGAGTTGCTTGTCCTCCTGGTCGAACCATTCAATGAGAGCTGCTGAGAGGTACCTGAACAGCTCGGTCTTGTTGCTGTCCACTCGTAGGAAGTTCTACCAGTTTCCTGGTATGGCTGCGGCAGCCACCACACGTGTCCGCACGTCTTGTCCCCGCTTTGCACGTGTACTACCTTTCAGTGAATCAGCAAGATAAGTATTCCAGACCAGAGCCAGGCGTGACACTGTTTGCGGCTTCGTGGACATATATGGGATGACGATCTGTTGTGCATACTTTTCAGAGGTCTTTGATGCAGCCGGCTTCAGCATCTGGACGATGGCTGCTCCATCAAGCACAAAACAGGTTTTGACAGGAGTCTCTGTCTTTGCGTCGGAGACTTCTTCCAAGCATGTGAGGAGATCACTCTTGGTACCAGTGCAGAGGCTTCCACCATCAGACAATGCAGGAGGACATGCCTGATTCTCGTGACGAAAGAACTCCTCAATGTTGCCATCCCTCGTCTGGCAGTCAATGAACATGTGTGCGAAGAGTTCACGGTCATTCCTGACGGAGGCGAGCTGTTACTGACCTTTGCTCTGGCTTCTTGGAGTGGAAATGCTGAACACTTTCAGCTTGTTACGAGGAATGGGGTCGTCCACTGCCTTTGTTCTGTCCAACAGACACTCTCTGGTGAAAGCCTCGAACTGCTCTTGGCCAATCCTTTTGGCATCCATCACGGTCTCCACAGCAGCAGGACCTGCTATCTCCTTTGTGTCCAGTTTGACTACATCCTGACTCTCCTCCTCGAATGGGTCGCCCATCTCCGCTATGACACTAACGAGAGAGCAAACATCTTTCACAAATGAGGCCTGTACGCTTGGCGTCTGATCATGATGACGTGTGTCTGCTGTTTGCCGTCTCCAGTGTTGGTTCCCATCCTGGAATTCTTCGATCACCCTGGCAACTTCTGGTCCCGCAACTATCCAGCGACGTAGGGCACTAGGGTTGTCAGTGAGCCCAACTGCTCCACCGTCTCCTTTGATGCAGCCATTATTCTGCTCATGTGCCTGGTCAATCGGGATTGAAGAGAACACTCTCTGTGTTTTCTGAACGGTGAAGTGGCTTTCCCTGCATTTCCTGGATACATCTGGGTGTTTGGTGGTGAGTTCGGCCATGTCCTCCAGGTGCACTGGTATCCACCTAGCATAGCAGGTGTGATCCAGTGCTCTGTCAGAGCATCGAGGTACATAATTAACGATCCCTGCCTGAGAGAACGCACATACACTTGAACCAACAGTTCTAGTTCCAGCACGGTTGCCCAGTAGTGAAACTAGGGGATGTCTTCTCCTCTCTGGCAACACCAGTCTTCAAACTCGGGAAGGTCCTCTGCATCCCTGGTTTCTCCCAGACAGTAGTGCTTGTAGGCACAGTGTTGCAGGATGTACAGTGCTGCTACAGTCAATGTCAAATGTAGATCATAAAGCAGCCATGTAAAGTAAAGCAGCCATTTTGAAATCCAATATGGCGGCAAATACTTGACAATACCAAGTGGCAATTGGTACCATTGGATTCCTTGCCCCAAAAAACATACATTTGGATACCAGAATCAAGTCAATAGCTGCATTATGTCCAGAGATAATAGCAAACGTAGATTTCAAGTGGCGGCCATTTTGAAATCCAATATAACGGACATATAGAGAGAATTTCAAGTGGCCCAATATCTGAAACTATTCGCAACATATCAATGTACATTTGTGCCAAATTTGGTGCTTGTATAACAAAATGCACAATTATGTTGCTACGCTGCTCCACTATAATGTCTTGGTGAAAAAGTACAGTGCGTTCAGTTTCATTCCGTGAGTTCGACAGCTTGACTAAATGTAGTAGTTTCGCCTTACGCGACTTGTTTTATTTTCTACCCTCTTTGTCTGCAAAGAGATGCTGAAAAGGATTTTGAGGGGGAAATGTCTAATATAGGTCCCTGATTCAAAACAATACGTGTACGCTTTTTCATGGAATGACTCGGACAGATGTTTCAGCGAGAAATTCTGTAAGTGCATCGCGAGCACAGCTTTTCGAAAAAAAACTTTATTTTATTTTGTATTGTATATCACTCTTAGGGTTTAAATTCAATCAATTACAGGAAAACATAAACGCTGAAGCGTAATTTTAAAAAAAAGTACATCCAGCGACATACAAATAGTTTACCTGTGACCAGTATGAATAGACTTGAATTGATTTCAGAAAAAGAGAGGGAAACGGAGTCACTAAGCAGACAGACAGACACACACACACAGACACACAGACAGACAGACTGACAGACAGACACACAGACTGACACGGAGAGACACACAGAGACAAACAGACAGACAGAAAGAGTTTCATACGTCTTGTTCCCAAAAATAAAGAAAGTGCTATATAAGTTTTGATAAACAAAAAATATGGTCTTTCTCGGCAGCACACGGTTGAGTGGTGCTTACTAGGCAACCTTTTCTTATTTAGGTGCGTAATTTTCGCAATCTGTTCGACCTTTTCAATCTCGCCTTTCTGACCAAAGGCATCGGCGATGAACGTCGCCGACAGAGATAAAGACTATAATCTCTGTGTCGTCGCCGTGATTTGACGCATATCACGCACGGCATATTTATGGCGCGATTTTGGTCTTCATGGCTTCTTGACCTCCTTAGGCTAACGCCGAGGATGTGACACCTAGTTGTGAAACCCTAGAAAACGGCTGAACAAGAGCAGTCACTGCAGGTTTATTGCCCACGGCTGGTCAGTGAAGCACGACTGACCTCTTTTTCGCCCGCTATAGCCGTAGCAGCAAGCATGCACAATATCATCACATATTAACTACCCATCTCATCACTGTTTCGGCTTGTGTTTAACAACATTAACGTCAACGTTCCAACGTCACATTTCCCAGCTGGAACGAGTTCGGGGTCCTCGATGAGAATATTGTATATACTCCCTACAGGAACGTCATCTCAAGCACACACAAAATGCACAAATACAAACAATAACACACACAGAACCGTAGCGGTAAGTTTAAGCCACCAAATGCAATTTTCCCTTTTTTTGAAAAATTAAAAAAAATCAAGTCAGAATTAAATAAATAAAAAATGTTTTATCAGTATTTGTTACAGGTACCTGCGAGGTTTGCACTATACGAGGTTTGCACTGTAATTCCGTTCTAATCACCGAGTTGCCGCGACGGCTTACGGACTAACCCGTTCGAGAGTATTTCATGGGTATGAACTTCTTTTGTAGAACATACTTTTGTGTCTGTCTCGTCGCAAAAATACACCAACAATTTTTGATTTAAAATCTTTTACTTTGCCACCTCTTTCCCTCTCTCTTATAACTCTACGAAATTATGCGTATGTTTGAATCTGATGACGCGTGTCCACTAAAAATGCGATCGAAATAACACTCGATCGACATTGACACTAACTGGTTAAAAAAAAGTATTTACATACAAATATGCACACGTGCGCGCGCACTTTTGCATTCCCCACTGGCCATTTAACGTACCCTGTGCGCTAGTCAGGAGTTTAACATTTTTTTCTTTTTTAATTTGAGGTTATCGATAATAGCGAAGCATAAAAAACAATTTTGTTTAAAACGTATCGCTCCAATGAATGCTCTCCCTCGTGTGCGAGGCCGGGAAAAGTGTAACACATGAAAACGAAGAGTGTGAAGAGAAAACTGAAATTAAGCGGAGAAGTCGGCAACTGAGTCAAACAACCTCTATTGGTTTAAACAAAACTTTATTCAATTTTAATCATGACAAGAACAATGCATGGATGATTACATACTCAAGCATATAATGCTTATTTTAAGCAATCATAGTAATTACAAAACAAAGGTTAGCATGATGGCGGAATAAGTACATTAGCTCATTTCAGGAAACGAAAAACAAAACGGATACACAAACAAGCAGAAAATGGGAAGGGGTTGGTGATACATGAGGTGGGGAAAGGGCAGCTAGCTAGTAGCTAGCTTAAGGGAAAAAGAAGAAGAAGAAGACTTGGAGCGCCAATATTTGAGGGGATTTTTTCAATTGTAATAAGTGCACATAAGACACTCGCACAAAGTTAATGCATATTGTGATCAGAGGAAAAGTCACTACATTGCGCATAAATCGAGACATAATTGATAAGTCGGAAAACAACAAAAGAACATGAGAGAGGTTATGGGGAAAAATTTGTCAGGCAGCATGTCGCATGACAGTGTCTAATAAATGTAATGAGTGAAGTATAGAGGCTCATTTACGGAACCTGCCCGTCTGTCTAATATAGTCCTGTACAGTTATGAATATGGTCTGGTTGACATTTCGTGAATATTGCGGGATGCCTTTCAATAATATTGCGATATACTTATAATCATTTGTCAAATTATCAATGGACAATATTCTTATGACTCTATACAAGGGACAATGCAATAAGTAATGTTCAGCAACCTCTATTAAAGTGACAAATGGTATTAAACAATCGACTTCTAAGGTTCATTTGATTTTGTAACAAGACATACAAGCCGCTTTATTACATTAAAGCGGCTTACAAACATTACAAGAAATACAAACGCGCAAGCGCACGGGCACGCACACACACGCACAGTGAGCAAAACTTTGGAGAAGTACGAACAAGACGAAACAGAACCAATTGATTAAAACACATTATTACATACACTCAGATAGACGCGCGCTCAGAGCAAACACAACAAGTCGCGTAAGGCGAAAATACAATATTTAGTCAAGTAGCTGCCCTTTTTCAGCAAGACCGTATACTCGTAGCATCGTCAGTCCACCGCTCATGGCAAAGGCAGTGAAATTGACAAGAAGAGCGGGGTAGTAGTTGCGCTAAGAAGGATAGCACGCTTTTCTATACCTCTCTTTGTTTTAACTTTCTGAGCGTGTTTTTAATCCAAACATATCATATCTATATGTTTTTGGAATCAGGAACCGACAAGGAATAAGATGAAAGTGTTTTTAAATTGATTTCGAAAAAAAAAATTTTGATAATAATTTTTATATATTTAATTTTCAGAGCTTGTTTTTAATCCGAATATAACATATTTATATGTTTTTGGAATCAGCAAATGATGGAAAATAAGATAAACGTAAATTTGGATCGTTTTATAAATTTTTATTTTTTTTTACAATTTTCCGATTTTTAATGACCAAAGTCATAAATTAATTTTTAAGCCACCAAGCTGAAATGCAATACCGAACCCCGGGCTTTGTCGAAGATTACTTGACCAAAATTTCAACCAATTTGGTTGAAAAATGAGGGCGTGACAGTGCCGCCTCAACTTTCACGAAAAGCCGGATATGACGTCATCAAAGACATTTATCAAAAAAATGAAAAAAACGTTCGGGGATTTCATACCCAGGAACTCTCATGTCAAATTTCATAAAGATCGGTCCAGTAGTTTAGTCTGAATCGCTCTACACACACACACAGACACACACACAGACACACACACAGACACACGCACATACACCATACCCTCGTTTCGATTCCCCCTCGATGTTAAAATATTTAGTCAAAACTTGACTAAATATAAAAACAACACCTCACTAGCAAACAAAGTTATGCAGACGCTCAAGCGCGCTTCGCAGAGCAGGGACGAACTAGCATCTTGATAGTCTCGCCCACCTAGAGTTCTTCTGTCTCTTTTGAGAATGCTCTCTGCGCTTTGTTTGTCTGGTTTTGTGTGTGTCCATGTGTTTGTGTGCATACGCGTATGTGTCTGTGTGTGGTGGGGGGAGGGGGAAGGGGTGGGTCCCACGCGTTGGCCATGACGATATACTATTTGGCAGTTGTTCATTTATCAATCAATCAATCAATCAATATGAGGCTTATTTCGCGCGTATTCCGTGGGTACAGTTCTAAGCGCAGGGATTTTTATTTTTTTTATTTTTTATTTTATGCAATTTATATCGCGCACATATTCAAGGCGCAGGGATTTATTTATGCCGTGTGAGATGGAATTTGTTTTACACAATACGTCACGCATTCACATCGGCCAGCAGATCGCAGCCATTTCGGCGCATATCCTACTTTTCACGGCCTATTATTCCAAGTCATTGGTGGACATTTTTATCTATGCCTATACAATTTTGCCAGGAAAGACCCTTTTGTCAATCGTGGGATCTTTAACGTGCACACCCCAATGTAGTGTACACGAAGGGACCTCGGTTTTTCGTCTCATCCGAAAGACTAGGCAATTCGGGCATGTTTTCGGCGACCATACTTTATTCGTTGCCCACTGGATGCTTTGCGTAGCTACAAGCCATCGGGGCGTTCTTATTGCGTGCCTTACGAGAAACAGATCGCGTGCAAAAAAACAAACACGTAATGCTGTGTTGTCGTATTCTTTGTGCTT
Organism: Littorina saxatilis; assembly: GCF_037325665.1. Taxonomy (NCBI): domain Eukaryota; kingdom Metazoa; phylum Mollusca; class Gastropoda; order Littorinimorpha; family Littorinidae; genus Littorina; species Littorina saxatilis. Next base: position 48,517 of record NW_027129106.1, read on the forward strand.
TGATTTATCGTCTCTAATTAAAAGGACCCTATTTTGAGGTCTCAATTCTTTCCTATTGTCTTTCCGACTCATGCGATGTCACTTTTCTTTGAGAGTTTTTGCAAGGAGTTGTGAACTGAGAATACAGGCGTGTAAGTGGAACGCGAAAATCACACCTTGACTCGGTCGGACCGACTGGTTCTTGAAAGAGCACTTGACAGTCTCTGCGCATATCCTCCAGGATCATAAAATCGTACTGCCCATCTACTTAGCTTTGTCCAACTAGGCCCACTTGTGAAACTTCACACGCGGAACACACAACTTGAGCTGCACACCACATGTGCGATTAAAGGCAAACAGCAAGTTGTGTGACAAATGTTACTGACCACCACGTGCATGCGAATATTTGCTGCCCCCCCCCCCCCCCCCCTCCATCAACATCGTAATCGTATTGGCTCTGTCCCCCGTTGCCCTCCACCTCCCCCCCCTCCATCCCTTTCCTTGTCAGTAAATAGCCCCTCAGTCGGAGCGGCTGTTGTCAGCGCATCCGACTTTGTTTTAAGTATCTGATCTGATAATAAAATATCTTATTTTTGTAAGCAAACGACCAAATCGCATCAAACCATATTATTGACAGTGCATTTTGAAAAGGTAGCAAAAAGCAAGCATGGGAATGGTCCTCGGTTTCACCAATTTCAGAGGTTTAGAATTGAAATTTCAGAGGACAAAAAACATTTTTAGAGGAAAAACTGAAAGTCAAAATGTAAACTTTTGCAAGGGCGTTGTATATGCTCAAATCGCTCCAGCGTCTTTGAACAGAATAGTTCTGAATGCGGAAATGTTTATTGACTGAAGCTCGTGTCGGTGAGCCAAGAACATGTACTATTGACTTTCGACCAACTTTCACAGGATTTGATCTAGAATGCGTAGATTTTGATTATGCCACCCCGCCCGCCCGCCCGCCCGCCCGCCCGTCATTCCGTCCGTCCCTCCGTCTCTCTCTCTCTCTCTCTCTCTCTCTCT
>NW_027129108.1:0-7500 GCF_037325665.1 Littorina saxatilis
GACTCTCTGTCCACCCGTGTATTTCTCTGAACTGATCTAAAATTGTAATCATACTTTCTGGTTGTCTGTCGTTGTGTATATCTGTTTAGATCTTTTAAATACGCATGGCCTACATTATTGACTTTTAGATTTTGGTATTTGATTGTCTGTGTGTCTCTCCTTGACGGACCCCCCCCCCCCCCCCCCCCCCCCCCACCAGCGGCGTGACCAAAACCTGGCCATGCACTACTCCAGATCACAAAACTGCGGGGATCTCAACTTGATGTTGAAGACTTGCGGCCGAACGTACCAGTTCATAAAAATGTCAGCCTGCTCAATCGACCCATAAGTAACAGAGATGATAAGATCTAAGTTTTGCAGACAGACAAACTGATAAACAGTCGAACGCCGCGTAAAGAAGAAAACAAAGACAATGAAGAAGAAGAAAACTGAGAAGATGACGATTTTGTGCGTGATGTGCCATCAGTGTAGCCCTCACGTATTGTGTACAGCGTATTCCAAAGGGCGGGGACGTAGCTCAGTTGCCGGCGCGCTGGCTTTGTAGCCAGTTGGTCGCTATCAGCGTGGGTTCGATCCCCACGTTCGCCGAGAGAATTATTTCTCGGAGTCAGCTTTGTGCAGACTCTCTTCGGTGCGCACGTTTACAGCGAAAGTCTCAGGACTTGGAAAACACGAAGACACGTGCACGCCGCATGCATCATCTCTCGTCTCCGATTCAGTATTATCAGGGGCGGATCTGGAGGGGGGGGGTGCAATGGGTGCAATTGCACCCCCCCCCCCCCCAGCGGGACAAAAAAAAAAAAAAAGAAGAAAAAGAAGAAAAAAAGAAGAAAAATGTATCACCTGAAAATAGCACTTTACACGCTCAGATTGCACCAGATTGCACAATTTTGCTTCCTTTTTTAAAAAAAATTCCGGGGGGGGGGCATGCCCCCGGACCCCCCTAGCATGCTCGGCGCTTCGCGCCATCGGTTCGGCGCTTCGCTGATAAGATACAACAAAAAAAAAACCAAAAAAAAAGAACTTTGCACCCCCCCCCCTTTCAAAACCCAGATCCGCCCCTGATTATGATCGTTTTTCGATACTTTGACGAGACAAACCCAATGCTGGTGTGTCGAAGAAGACAGCCACAGCGGGCTTGTTCGAATCAAAGTATCACATGTGCACACCATATCTTCAGCGTATTACCAATACCTGTCCCAATATAGACCAGTTGGTCTAAGGAAAACCCAAATAGTCAGTCAGTCAGCCGTCAGTCGTATTCCAAACACGCTTCGATTCATTAGACGGGTAGTATGTGTATGCTGTTTCATAAAGCGCGCAGCTTCAAAGCCCTTCGATACCAATCGAGCTGTTTTGAGCAACAACAAAAAGCGTTGCACTCTTCACATTTAACTGATATATACTATGAGGGTCACGTTGAGGCCAAAAGTGCCATGCACGGTGATCCACGGTGACGGTGCACGTTACGAAAAAGCTCCATGCACGGTGCACGCTATGAGAATTTCCCCATTCCCATGCCGCACGTTTCGTCCAAAAAGCCCATTCCCGGTGCCATCGCCCCCCTCATATATTCCTTTCCGGCTCTACCAACGTTCCGAGTTCTATATCCGCCGTCGATGAAATCGTGGGCCCTGGTAAGTCAGTGACTTAATTGGCGCCAAGAGTCACTCAGTTAATTACGAGGTCCGGCCACGATTTCACACGACGATATACTATTCATTTAAAAATAATGTGAGCCTATGCACGGCCGTGTATTGTGTGTGTGTGTGTGGATCTTGAAAAACTTATTTCCGAACATCGTGAGTCTGGTATTAGCAAATCATTACATCGACACCAACGATTTGCCGGGTTCAGCCGGTTCGGTATCACCATGATCTAATCTACTTCATTGTTCTTTCTGTATCAAACGTCATTCCTAGTCCGTCGCGATATAACCTTGAACGGTTGAAAACGACGTTAAACACCAAATAAAGAAAAGAAAGTAATTCCTAGTGTAATCTTGCAAAGCAACCACAGATTAGCAGTATTTGTATTACGTATGCCCCTACGGTTTTGCACACCGCAGCTGGGGCTAAAAAGTAGAGCGCGAACGAACCGCCTTTATCACTTCTCTATTCACACGCTGTTGCTAATACGTATCCTGCACAGAGTGTAATAACATCAGCTGAGGTCACGGTCACAGTTGTATGCCTTCACAGTGCAGAGAAGGTCAAGTTCATTGACCTGAGGCGGCAAGGTCACGTCGATTTGCAAGGATGCAGTTTGTGGAATTACCGTGTGCTGCGACTACTATACTGGAGCCAACGAATCAGTGTGCATGAATGTGTCTTCGTATCCAAGTCAGAAATGTTTTTGTTTGAGTCGAATCGCAATGTTCTTTTGGTCATGTTTGTTTCATTGTGTTTATCATGGCTTCCTTCCCTCTCCCTTTTTCTTCTTTTCCCTTCTTTGTAACTGAAGTACGTTAGGCCTACCTTCATTGACTTCTTAGTTCAGTCAGGTTTCCTTAACTTGTGTGCTTCTTTTGATTAAAGTCCCCCCTGCTATAACACCACTGCCACCACCACCCCCTTCTCCTCCTTTCAGTTCAGCCTGCCGGATTACCAGAACAAGAAAAACAAATGCACTTTTTCTTTACGAGCACTTGCACCTTTGACTGACTTCAGTGCAGCCGCTCGGTCCTACAGCGCGGTAAACTGTTCTCACACTCACGACTCCAGGACTCGAGATTCGAAGCCTCGTGGTCATGTTCACAGTGAGTTACTAAAGCGCGGAGGTTTCCGAGCACACTACAAGTGCAAGGTCACATCGTCAAAATGTAATAGACTTGCACTCGGTTAACACTCTGAAGATTATATAACACGCCACGGGTGCACGCACACTTACACGCTCATGTCTCGGTTCCTTGTCTTCACATGCTGAAGCAACATGGTTGGCGTGGGTTGGGTTTAACAAAAACAAAAAACAATTTCAACATTTTTTTTCTCCAGACCTTGTATTGTTTTTGATAAAACGCGTTTTGGTACACGGATCATATGCAATTTTTCAAATTAAGAAATGCTTTGTACTTGCACATTCATTAAGTCAGAAAGACTACTAAATGTCATGATGAACCTTTCCCTCCCATCCTGAATGCTTTCCCTCCATGACTTCCTGCACTACTGGGTCACGTGACGAAGTCGCCACGTGAAATTGTTAATGTCACACAGTTCTCTTGGACTAGATGTGAACGTACACCCGTCGGTTGTACATGTGAAATGTCCGTTGAAAAGAAATGTCACTGATACAAATAAAAACAAGTCGCGTAAGGCAAAATTACTGCATTTAGTCAAGCTGTCGAACTCACAGAATGAAACTGAACGCACTGCATTTTTTTCTCTCACCAAGACCAGTATAATCAGTCCACTGTTCGTGAAAAAGGCAGTGACATTGACGGGCCAGTTTAGCGCGGTAGTGGTAACGCTGAGCTGCATAGCACGCTTTTCTGTATCTCTCTTCTTTTTAACTTTCCGAGCTTGTTTTTCATCCAAACATAACATATCTATATGTTTTTGGAATCAGGAATCAACAATGAATAAGATGAAATTGTTTTTAAATCGATTTCGGAAGTTTTATTTTAATCATAATTTTCATATTTGTAATTGTCTTGGCTTGTTTTTAATCCAAATATAACATATTTATATGATTTTTGGAATCAGAAAATAATGAAGAATAAGATGAAATTATTTTTGGATCGTTTTATACCACAATAATTAAAATTACAATTTTCAGATTTTTAATGACCCAACTCATCAATTAATTTGTAAACCTCCAAGCTGAAATGCAATACCAAAGTCCAGACTCTGTCGAAGATTGCTTGACCAAAGTGTCAATCAATTTTATTGAAAAATGAGGGCGTGACAGTGCCGCCTCAACTTTCACAAAAAGCCGAATATGACGTCATCAGTGAAAAAAGAAAGAATGGTCTGGGGATATTATACCCAGGAACTCTCATGTGAAGTTTCATTAAGATCGGTCCTACACACACACACACACACACACACACACACACACACACACACACACACACACACACACACACACACACACACACACACACACACACACACACACACACCACAACCCTCGTCTCGATTCCCCGTCTACGTAAAAACATTTAGTCAAAACTTGACTAAATGTAAAAACAAATAGACAAGCTGCCAACGTTCCCAAATTCAGAATAAAAAAATAAATATAGACCGGATGTATAAAACACCGGATGTATGAAAGTCTGGATGTATGAAAGGGGTAGGCAGGATCCCGGCAGAAGCTACTCTTTGTTATTACTTAGAATTTTCCGGTTGTATGAAAATCGGATGTATAAAAGTCCGGTTGTATGAAAGCAAATCTCTGGTCCCGAGCAGCACAAATGCGTTGTTGCAAGACCGGTTGTAAGAAAACGAAAGTAGACCAGAGTCACCAAAGTGTGGTAAGAGTAATTTTCCTTCCATAGCGACTCGAACTTGCAAAATGGCGGACAGCAAAGCGAAAGCTACAGGCAAACGTAGAGTGTTGACATTGTCTGGGCGCCTTAAAATCATAAAGGCAGGAGAGGACAGTCCACACAAATCCCGAACACAGATGGCCATTGATTTAGGTGTCCCCCTGCCAACGCTGTCGAACAGCATGAAAGACAAGAACAAATATCTTGCCGTCAGGCAAGAAGTGGCGATACTGTGACGACGAGCAAGCGGGCACGGAGCTCTCAGCTGCCGTCTGTGGACAAAGCGCTGCTGGACTGGACTGAAGAGCCATAATAGCCCAGGAAGGCATTTTTTTTGTACAATTAGAACCAGAGGCATTGGTCGTGGGTGTGACTCAGGTTTTTTTTTATGTTGTTGTTGTTTTAATCCATTAAACTGGTTTTAAGTTTAACTCACTTTTTATATTTAGTCAAGTTTTGACTAAATATTTTAACATCGAGGGGGAATCGAAACGAGGGTCGTGGTGTATGTGTGTGTGTGTGTGTGTGTGTGTGTAGAGCGATTCAGACTAAACTACTGGACCGATCTTTATGAAATTTGACATGAGAGTTCCTGGGTATGAAATCCCCGAACGTTTTTTTCATTTTTTGATAAATGTCTTTGATGACGTCATATCCGGCTTTTCGTGAAAGTTGAGGCGGCACTGTCACGCCCTCATTTTTCAACCAAATTGGTTCAAATTTTGGTCAAGTAATCTTCGACGAAGCCCGGGGTTCGGTATTGCATTTCAGCTTGGTGGCATAAAAATTAATTAATGACTTTGGTCATTAAAAATCGGAAAATTGTAAAAAAAAATAAAAATTTATAAAACGCTCCAAATTTACGTTTATCTTATTCTCCATCATTTGCTGATTCCAAAAACATATAAATATGTTATATTCGGATTAAAAACAAGCTCTGAAAATTAAATATATAAAAATTATTATCAAAATTAAATTGTCCAAATCAATTTAAAAACACTTTCATCTTATTCCTTGTCGGTTCCTGATTCCAAAAACATATAGATATGATATGTTTGGATTAAAAACACGCTCAGAAAGTTAAAACAAAGAGAGGTACAGAAAAGCGTGCTATCCTTCTTAGCGCAACTACTACCCCGCTCTTCTTGTCAATTTCACTGCCTTTGCCATGAGCGGTGGACTGACGATGCTACGAGTATACGGTCTTGCTGAAAAATGGCAGCTACTTGACTAAATATTGTATTTTCGCCTTACGCGACTTGTTTGTATTCAGTGCGCGCGTGTGTGTGTGTGTGTTATAAATGTGTGCGTTTTGGAGAGAGAGAGAGAGAGAGAGAGAGAGAGAGAGAGAGAGAGAGAACTCAGAAAATGTTATTTGCTACGCCAACGGTCATTACAAAGCTTCCACGACCAAAAACATTGTCAAAAGCGCAAAAGGGTTGTGGAGGGAACACACACAATACAGTTGAGCCACACACAAACACACACACACACACACACTCACACACACGCACACGTGCGCGCGAGCGCACGCACGTACGCGCGCACACACACACAGAGGGACAGGGGGGGGGGGGGGGGGCGGAGAGTGCACGGCCTTATGCAAAGCAGAACAGTTCCTTACACAAACAGTTGCTCTTTCTATCGGTTGTCCTGACTGTGTCAGTGTATGTAAGTACATGTACTTTTCCACTTGTTATTCACAAACCTTTTCTTCTAACAAGGATATGTATCAAAACATTTAAACATAAAAAAACAAATAAATACAAAAATGATATGAAAAAAACCCCTACTTTTATCAAGTAACAGACGCGTGGCCGGATGTATGAAAGTCAATCCACAATATTTTCATACATCCGGTTAACCGGATTTAGTAAAGACCGGATGTATGAGAGACAAAAAGTGGGTCCCGACGACTTTCTTACATCCGGTCTCGACTGTAGGTAATAAGGACATTTATTATTCAAAATTTACTTTTAAAGAATTTAGTTTAAAAATGTATTTTTATTTCTATTTAGCCTGTAGGCTATTTCGTTTTGAAATTTCACTGATAACAAAAAAATAATAGCTGGCCGTGAGGGAAGCATTCAAGTACCAGAGGCCGGTCTGACATGAGCTGTATACCACTAATACGGTACTACATCTTTGTAGACAAGAGTCGATCTTCCGTGTGTGTGTATGTGTGTGTGTGTGTGTGTGTGTGTGTGTGTGTGTGTGTGTGTGTGTGTGTGTCACTAGTGTGTGCGTCAGTGTGCTTGCGTGCGTGCGTGTATGCGTACACAGCGATTCCTAGAAAACATTGGAACAGTCAACCAGCGAACGCATTCATTGAATACCCCCAGCGAAGTACACCCACACAGACAGATATACATATATTATAGTACATACATACAGACAGACAAAAACACTGACAGACACACACATTCACACACACACACACACACACACACACACACACACACACACACACACACACACACACACCCACGGCACACACACACTCAACCTCATAGTCACACGTTGATTTTTCAGTCTCAATTTCTGTGCATTGGATTGACAATTACAGTAAGATATAAAAACGTATCAAAATCGATTGATCTAGGGTGTAGTCCTTCCAAAATCGTGAAGTTACTTCCACAAAAGCACATGGAAGTTGCGGGATGGTGGTTTTGCGGAGATGGGGCATGTGTGAGTATCGTCGAACGAAATGAGCAGAGTTCACGGTTGACCCGAACTGACAACACACTGTCACACACACACACACCGTGACACTCTGACATACACACATGCACGCACGCACGCCGCACACACGCAAGCCGCCGCACAAATGGGCACTTTCACAGGGAGGGGACGGGTTTGAGGAAAAAAGGTGGGGGGAATTTTCAAAATGCGATTGGGGACAAATGGAGGTCCCCTCGGGGAACACTTTGATATCCCAAACTGCCCCCCCCCCCCCCCCCCCCGGTGAACACACTAATGACACCAAATGGCCTTCGTATATTGATTGGGGAGCA
>NW_027129108.1:12500-18142 GCF_037325665.1 Littorina saxatilis
CCACACAAACGAGCTGATTTCACCATTACTATCAAGGTTGGTACCTAATACCTCCAGAGTAGCTGAACAGTTTGCATCTTGTTTTGATAATTAAAGGTACTGAACTTGTCAAATCCAGGTGCACGGAGCCCCTGGGGCTTTTAGTCATACCTCAGGCAGCTATCCGTTAGAAGAACTACCAAGTTTCATTGACTTGCACCCAAAGAGTCAAGAACTGCGATTTTGTTACGAATTAATTTCGTACTCGGACCCGGCTGGTCTTGGCCTATTTTTGGATCTAAATTTAGATCAGGTAGAATCTGAATCACCACAGTCATCATGCACAAAAAGACACATCACTAGCAAACTATGTCAGACGTCATCATGAGTTTGTGTAAAACAAAATGGAGGCCGGAATCACTCAGTTGAATCGAACTCCGACCAAACACCACGTAATAACTAGGTTAATTTATGCACTCGCGTGAACAAGAAACTGTCGAGCTTCACAGATGTCGTCGTTGGGTAGTTTTGGGTTTGTTTTACTACCATAGGAGGATTTTTGAACTGTAAATGCACTCAGCTGCAACAAAAACGCAAAACGAAGGCTGTGAGCTGCACTGTGCCTTTAACTGGAACAAGTATGCGCACATATGCGTAAACTACCTCTGTGAATTTGGTGGGTTTACCATACCCTCACAAGGGTCAACATTCTGTAAGCGACTGTTAGAATTCCAATGAATGTAGCGGCCAGCAAGATTTAAGAATCAGTTGGGTAACTGGAAACAGTTTTTTTTGTATTGACCTTAAATAGTAAGAATTATAGAAATAGTTAAAATACAATTCTTGCATTTTATCTTTTGTGTGAAGACTTTGGCTAACTCTCTGAGATAGTAAACATTATTCAAATAAAATTGTCACTTTTCAGCTTTTGTACGAAGGGTACCCCAGGTGGATTTCCTACACCATGGATTTAGAGGAGGCCAGACATCTAAGACAGTCTGCTTCTCATCCCAGCTGATTTCAGTTTTCTGCTTATGAAGTATGCATCGCTATGGACAAGGATTCAGCCATTTTTTGCTCACCACATTGCCAAAGCCATTGGCCCAGAGAAGTCACCCTGCCTGCCCATGTTTCACAGTTTTACAGACTGTGATACTGTGTTGTTCTTCGGTGGTATTGGGGGCTTGACAAGTATGGCATGCATTAGTAGACATCACTCAATCTTTCCTCAGGTTGTCTGCTCTTCTTTGAGAGCTGAGTACTACTGACAGGTCAGTTCAAGAGCATTTTGTGGTACTTCTGCAGGACAAAACCAAACTTCCTGGGTGTGAACAGTGCTAGAAGGTACCTCTTCAGTCAAAAGCGCTGCCAAATTCCCCAAAACACCCTTACAAGTAACGTGCTGTTGCAGGACATGAGTTTGAGAAGAGCAATCTACCAATTAGACTACGTCAGTAAATATACAATCAGGCAAACAACCCAACACCAATTGTGGGGCTGGCAGTCCAAGGCTGGAAAGTGGGAGTTATTTTGGACGAGCCTTCAAGAGGTATCCAGCATGTGCCGAGAACGCATGAAGTATGGAAGTGCTGTACAACAAAATTTGGTGTTTGTCACATGAAATAAAATATGCATAACATACCCGACCGTTTTTACTGGCGGCCATTTTGAATTTTGTTGTAAAAACTACCGATTTTTTAATTTTTCGCGGTGGCTCTGTATCAGGTTTTGTTAAGCACATAAAACTATACATGTATGCCAAATTTGGTGTTTGTCACATGAAATGATTGATTTTGCAACATAGGAGCCCCACTAATAGGCAGTGAAATTGACAAGAAGAGCGCGCGAGCGGGGTAGTGGTTACGCTATGCTGCATAGCACGCTTTCCTGTACCTCTCTTCGTTTTAACTTTCTGAGCGTGTTTTAATCCAAACATATCATATCTATATATTTTTGGAATCAGGAACCGACAAGGAATAAGATGAAAGTGTTTTTAAATTGATTTCGAAAAAAAAATTTTGATAATAATTTTTATATATTTAATTTTCAGAGCTTGTTTTTAATCCGAATATAACATATTTATATGTTTTTGGAATCAGCAAATGATGGAGAATAAGATAAACGTAAATTTGGATCGTTTTATAAATTTTTAATTTTTTTACAATTTTCAGATTTTTAATGACCAAAGTCATTAATTAATTTTTAAGCCACCAAGCTGAAATGCAATACCGAACCCCGGGCTTCGTCGAAGATTACTTGACCAAAATTTCAACCAATTTGGTTGAAAAATGAGGGCGTGACAGTGCCGCCTCAACTTTCACGAAAAGCCGGATATGACGTCATCAAAGACATTTATCAAAAAAATGAAAAAAACGTTCGGGGATTTCATACCCAGGAACTCTCATGTCAAATTTCATAAAGATCGGTCCAGTAGTTTAGTCTGAATCGCTCTACACACACACACACACAGACACACAGACACACAGACACACACACGCACATACACCACGACCCTCGTTTCGATTCCCCCTCGATGTTAAAATATTTAGTCAAAACTTGACTAAATATAACAAAACACTTAAGAGCATTGCATACATTATCCGAGTACACAATGGAAACTAGACATCAGGGGCAGTTTATAGTGTGCTCAAATGTGAGTGCAACTGCCTTTTAAAGGCCTTTAATGATGCGGATCGTTTGATTTCTATTGGCAAAGAATTCCACAGAGATGATCCTGAAAAAGCTAAGCTGGATTTATAAAGATCTATACGAGGAATTGGAGGAAGTAAATTTTGAGACCCATACCTCTTCGTAACATGTGTAAAATAGGATTGCACATAACTGGGCACATCACCATGAACTAATTTATACATAAAAACAGCCTTATTGTATGCAAGGTGGGTTTTTAGGGGAAGGAAGAGAGAGAGAGAGAGAGAGAGAGAGAGAGAGAGAGAGAGAGAGAGAGAGAGAGAGAGAGAGAGAGAGAGAGAGAGAGAGAGAGAGAGAGAGAGAGAGAGAGAGAATCGATTCGAATCGAATCACATTTGATTTTTCGAGGGTTGTGACATGAGCATTACAGACGACCTTTTTTTCAACCAGCCCTCGCCAAGAGAGGGACTACTCTAATCACATATTTACACGGATATTAACGTAGAAAAAAAGGTAGAGAAAAACAACAACATATGAATATTTACACATTACATATTATACACAAATATAAAGCGTCGTATATGTAACGTAGTGAAAACAATGCTGAATACACATGCATGAGTAAATGTGTTATTAAAGCTTTGAGTGTTTTTGTGTGGATATAATGAACACTGATGCTTTGGACAAATGAAAATATAACCAAACGAAGTCTTCCATCACTGTGATTTTTCGTAATTTAACATTAAATACAGTGAAAGGTGTTTTTTGAAAGTATTGAGACTCATTGGGACTCTCACAAATTCCGGGAGAGAATTCCACAGGACGCTACCAGAATAGGCTAAGCTTGATTTGAAGAGATCTATCCTTGGAACTGGGACGTTAAACTTTCGGTTTGGTTTGACTTTAAAGTTTGCAACGAAAGTTTGTGGTGCACGGCCGGAAAGTATTTTGTGAAGGAGCACGCCTTCATTTAATTTAAATCTTTCTTTTAATGGGAGAATCTTAAGTTTCTTATAATCATCAAATACAAGACTGGATTGTTTTAGTAAAATTAGTTTCAACGCTCGCGCGCCTATGTAAACTATACAATGGTTTTAAAATATTAGCACTGGCAGAGTCCCAGATGGTTGAACAATAATCTGTGATGGTTTGTATATATGCGTTAAAGTATAATAACCTTGAGTGCTGATCTAGAAAGTGTTTAATTCTATTTAACTGATATATTTTTCTCGACATTGTTTTACATACCGACCGAACATGATGGGCCCAAGACAAAATATTATCGATATTTACTCCCAAAACTTTATGATCTCCTACCTCCTCTATTGCGTCGTTACCAATTAATATGGAATGAGGATTGTTTTGTATGTTTTGTCTCTTTTGTCTTGTTGTTATTAACATGTATTTGGTCTTTTTAGGTGAAGACTCATGTGGTTTTACTCCGTCCAATGAATGAGATCATCTATGTACACTGTTCTGCAACGATGAATAAACTTTGTCTAATTTTTTTATCAGTAGTGTGTAGGGTCGTATCGTCAGCAAAGAGTTCGCAGTCATCATTAATACTAAGAGGAAGATCATTAATATACAGGGAAAAGAGTAGTGGTCCAAGGACAGAACCCTGGGGAACCCCGTATAACACAGGTCTTTTGCTGGATACGGTTGAATCAACGCAGACAGACTGCTCTAGATCTCGCCCGGCTAAGAAAGAGGAGAGCAGGCATAAGGTTTGGGGTGACATTCTATATTCAACTAATTTTCTTAATAGTAATTCATGATTAATAACGTCGAAAGCTTTAGCAAAATCTACGAATAAGACACCACAGAGTTGATTATTATTAATGCTACTAAGCCAACTTTCAAGAAGGTTTGTTAATGCTGTGTGGCACGAATGATTTTCTCTAAAACCTGACTGGTTGGAATGTATAACATCGTATTTCTTCAAATGAGTGGTCAAGTGTGTAAATATGTGTTTTTCAAGTGGTTTTGATAAAACAGGAAGAATTGAGATTGGTCTGTAATTGGCGGGATCAGAAGAACTACCTGATTTAAATAGCGGGATTACTTTCGCCTCCTTTAATTTGTTGAGAAAGTAGGATTTGTCAAGGCACAAATTATAAACATATGTAAGGGATTCTGCAATAAAAGGGGCAGACAACTTCAGAATTTTTCCATCAAGATTATCCAAACCACGAGTACCTGTTTGTTTTAAGCACAACAGATAATGGAAGACTTCGCTAACAGATAGCAGAGGAATGTCTAAATTATGGGTAATATTTTTTGAATCACAAAACTGTTTCAACTTGTCCAGATTATTCTGTTTCGATCTATCAGTTGTAATTATTTTGTCAACAATAGAAGTAAAATGAATGTTCAGATCATCAGCAGGTATATCAATAACGGAAGATTTTACTGTATCTTTACGAGATAATTGGTTGATCACCTTCCAGATGGCTTTTGAGTTTTGTTTTGAACTGGATGCAGCGAGCTCACGGTAATACTTTCTACGAGCTGCACGTTTCATGGACGTTACTTTGTTTCTCTGTTTTCTGTAATCTTCTTCTTTTCCCTTCCGTTTAAGAAAATCGCGGTAATCAATCGCATGTTGAATGTCGCCTGTAAGCCACTTAGGTTTGGGATGTTGCTGCACACGAGAGGTTCGAAATGGTGCATGTTTATCATATACTTTTATAAACAAGTTGTACCATAAATCAAATGCTTCGTCGGGGTCAGTATAATTATAAATCATTGAAAAATGTGTACAACTGAGTTCCGAAAGGTATGAATCTTGATCAAGTTTTGAAATAATCTGATATGTTATAAATTTATGTTTTCGTTTTGGGATTCTAACCCCTTTTTTTGACCACGTGAGGCACACTGGAAAATGATCACTACAGCTAAAACTTGGAACTGAGAGAGAGAGAGAGAGAGAGAGAGAGAGAGAGAGAGAGAGAGAGAGAGAGAGAGAGAGAGAGAGAGAGAGAGAGAGAGAGAGAGAGAGAGAGAGAGAGAGA
>NW_027129109.1:0-17388 GCF_037325665.1 Littorina saxatilis
GGGGTGTTGCAGGTAGCTCTGTTTCCTCCTTGGGGATGAAGCTACCAGGGGAAGGGATAGTGTTGGAGGTGCGGGTAGAGGGGTAGCCCTTCCGGTGCTCCCCCTTGGACCTCCCTAGTCTAGGACCCTGGGTCTTCGCGAGGTGGCCATTGTGGCGTAATCCCTCCGGACGAGCATAACGTTTCCCTATCCCAAGACCGACCGTGCGTGGTCTATGACCACATCCTCTACGAGGTGACCCTATCAACTAGGCAGCGCAAGCCCCTAGGCGAAACACGGCGGATCTAGAGGAGAGAACCTCGATAAAAAATTTGAGCTGCCATGAAGACGGAGCATGTTGGCTGAGGACAGCGGGCAGACCTTCTGTGCCGACACCCATCTACAGGAGAAAACCAGGCATGCACGCATCAAACCCAACATGGCCCAACATGGTTCCATGTAAAATCATGGCCGGATCTAAGATGGTGAGCCAAACATCATCTACACGGGAAGGAGAATGCTTTTACACAAACAAACAAACAAACAAACACACAGACACACAAACACACAGACACACAAACACACGTTTAAACAAGTCGCGTAAGGCGAAATTACTACATTTAGTCAAGCTGTGGAACTCACAGAATGAAACTGAACGTAGTCCGCCGCTAGTGCAAAAGGCAGTGAAAGTGACGAGCCTGTTTGGCGCGGTAGCGGTTGCGCTGTGCTTCATAGCACGCTTTACTGTACCTCTCTTCGTTTTAACTTTCTGAGCGTGTTTTTAATCGAAACATATCATATCTATATGTTTTTGGAATCAGGAACCGACAAGGAATAAGATGAAATAGTTTTTAAAACGATTTCGGAAATTTAATTTTGATCATAATTTGTATATTTTTAATTTTCAGAGCTTGTTTTTAATCCAAATATAACATATTTATATGTTTTTTGAATCAGAACATGATAAAGAATAAGATAAACGTAAATTTGGATCGTTTTATAAAAAAAATTTTTTTTTCAATTTTCAGATTTTTAATGACCGAAGTCATTAATTAATTTTTAAGCCACCAAACTGAAATGCAATACCGAAGTCCGGCCTTTGTCGAAGATTGCTTGGCCAAAATTTCAATCAATTTGATTGAAAAATGAGGGTGTGACAGTGCCGCCTCAACTTTTACAAAAAGCCGGATATGACGTCATCAAAGACATTTATCGAAAAAAAATAAAAGCATCCGGGGATATCCTTCCCAGGAACTCTCATGTCAAATTTCATAAAGATCGGTCCAGTAGTTTAGTCTGAATCGCTCTACACACACACACACACACACACACACACACACACACACACACACACACGCACACACATACACCACATCCTCGTCTCGATTCCCCCCCTACGTTAAAACATTTAGGTAGTCAAAACTTGACTAAATGTAACAAGTCGCGTAAGGCGAAAATACAATATTTAGTCAAGTAGCTGTCGAACTCACAGAATGAAACTGAACGCAATGCCATTTTACTCGTAGCATCGTCAGGCCACCGCTCATGGCAAAGGCAGTGAAATTGACAAGAAGAGCGGGGTAGTAGTTGCGCTAAGAAGGATAGCACGCTTTTCTGTACCTCTCTTTGTTTTAACTTTCTGAGCGTGTTTTTAATCCAAACATATCATATCTATATGTTTTTGGAATCAGGAACCGACAAGGAATAAGATGAAAGTGTTTTTAAATTGATTTGGACAATTTAATTTTGATAATAATTTTTATATATTTAATTTTCAGAGCTTGTTTTTAATCCGAATATAACATATTTATATGTTTTTGGAATCAGCAAATGATGGAGAATAAGATAAACGTAAATTTGGATCGTTTTATAAATTTTTATTTTTTTTTACAATTTTCCGATTTTTAATGACCAAAGTCATTAATTAATTTTTAAGCCACCAAGCTGAAATGCAATACCGAACCCCGGGCTTCGTCGAAGATTACTTGACCAAAATTTCAACCAATTTGGTTGAAAAATGAGGGCGTGACAGTGCCGCCTCAACTTTCACGAAAAGCCGGATATGACGTCATCAAAGACATTTATCAAAAAAATGAAAAAAACGTTCGGGGATTTCATACCCAGGAACTCTCATGTCAAATTTCATAAAGATCGGTCCAGTAGTTTGGTCTGAATCGCTCTACACACACACACACAGACACACACACAGACACACACACACACACACACAGACAGACACACATATACCACGACCCTCGTCTCGATTCCCCCCCTACGTTAAAACATTTAGGTAGTGAAAACTTGACTAAATGTAAAAAAGCGAGTGTCCTACTGCCCAAAACCATCTAAGTCCACTTAACAATCCAGCCCAGTTACATATGGAATGTGATGTTTTGTATTGTATTGCATTGCATTGCATATTTTATTGCATTTACAGGGAATAATTGTATTGTACGGTATTTTATTGTATTGTTTTGAATAATTGTATTGTTTTGAATAATTGTATTGTATTGTATTGTATTGTATTGTATTGTATTGTATTGTATTGTATTGTATTGGATTGGATTGGATTGCATTGGATTGCATTGGATTGGATTGCATTGCAATCTCCCCTGGCGACCACCTCTCGATAACGACTTTACCTGTCCATTACGACGAACTCAAAGAATCCAAGACGATCTTTTCCCATATAGGGCTTAATTCTTTTTTTCACGGCTACCACTTGCCCATACCGACCACTTTTGGGGGGTTCCTTGAGGTCGTTAGACTGTATTGTATTTTTTTTTAACAGCTGCATTAATCAATCCGTAAGTTCGAACAACTGACACAGGCAATCAATTGCCAAATCACTATTTCGGTAAAAACTAACACCGCACGCACAGACAAAGAATAAGATCGATCTTTGAGTTGCGTGTTCGTGAATCTAAAGCAGAATTCATTGTTCCCTCCCGACGCAGAAGAATACACTGCCATGGATCCGCCTTATTAGATACCACCCCCCCCCCCCCCCACCCCCACCCACCACCCCACCCTCCGCCTACGGTTGTAAGATTTTCCTCTCCTGAAGACGTTGCTTTGTCGGACTTCATGTTCTGAGAGTGCATATATTTACCTCCCTTTGAAGACTCAGTTTTAAAGACCTGAATTTCTTAGCTTTGTTGGGTACTTGTAAATGTAAATACTGATGGAGAAATAGCTGCACATGTGTGATGAGAGTGATCATTCCCTACCTCAGTTTTAACGCCTTAGTTATTCCCCTTTGTTTGGGTCTTACAAGACGGGTTCCAATAATAATTATTTTACATGCTAAAGTCGGGGTAACACTCGGGAACATGCCTCTAATGGTTAAACCGTAAAGGCATTAAAAATCATAGACATTCATACTGTAATTTTTTACACCGAAGGTAAAAAACTGCACAGGTGGGAGCGATCCTCAAACTTGCTGGGGTTGAACATGAAGGGTTCCACTGGAACTGTAATTCAATTTTATACTTTAGGGAAAAAAACTTCACAGGTGAGAGCAATCCTCAGATTTGTTGGGGTCTTTTAAGAAGGACTTCACTGTACTGTAATTCATTTAACACTGAAGGAGAGAAAAAAAAACACCTCTCGCAGGTGTGAGTGATCTTCAGATTAGAATATTGTTGTTGGGGGGAAAACTCGCGCTGGTGTGAATTTTCGTCGGATGTATTGGGGTCTTTAAAAAGGGTTTCATTGTACTATAACGTACATTTTACACTGAAGGAGAAAAAAATCCGCACAGGTGTAATATTGATCAGTCTTCGAATCGCGTGCCTGTGAATCTCAACGAGACACGGTCCGATCACCTGGCCTGGGCGTGTGTGTGTGTGTGTGTTGACTGTCGCAAGCTGCTACTACTACGGCGGCGTATAGCTACTCCCACCGCTGCACTCTTCTATACCACCGAATCGCGCGACAGTCTTGTTCAGTCTTGTTCAAAGGCTGGGCCTGGGAGAGCTCTACGCTTGTTTCCCGTTGTTTGAGTGAGAGAAAGCAAGTGAGACTTCGGGGTTCATTCTCTCTCACTTCACTCTCTCGCTTTCTGCCCTCCCCTGGAAAAGTGGGTGTGGCTGTTTGGTGAATATCAACTTTTACGGATAGTTTTGTGTTGCGGATCCGTTGTGTTTTTCCATTTTGAAAACCGTGCGCACGTTTCTATCTTGGTTGTGATTCTGTTGCCAGAAAAGTTTGTGGAGTAAAAGTTGTTCACATGTGACTCGCCTTTACTTGTGGAGTACTTACCTTTCTACCCGGAATGGGGAGTTCTTTCACGGGCGAGTGATTATCGTGTTTCGTTCGATACGCTCGGCTGGCTGGAATTTGAGATTTCAACGCCGTGCACATGCCAGAGAAAGTGAGTGGTTCTTTGAAAGTGTTGGGGGTGGAATTGAATGTGTGATATGTGTGGAATTCTTTCGTTGCAACAGGTGGGCCTGTTAGAGCTTCTTTTTGCTATTCGAAGAAATAAGTAATTAAAACGCGATTTTTGTGTGTAGATGTCTGAACAGAAAGTTATAGCAGTTTACAACTATCTTTGCTGTAAAGCGTTTGACGCTTCGACGGATACATCGAAGTAGTTCTTTTTTTTCTGGCAAGCGGCACGAACTCATTTGTCAAAATCGATTTACATTCGATATTTGACCAAAATCTCAAACAAGGTGACTGCAGCTGTTGGATTGAATTTTACTGTCTTTGCAACAGGTGGCCCGTGCTTTCTTGCTTGTTGTCTGCTTGCTAAAGCAACTTGTTAAAAATCGAAGTTTTCTTTCGCCGTTAAAAGGGAAATATATTACTCATGTTTAAAATGCAGTGGCAATTGAACTCTTACCCGCCCCCCCCCCCTCGCCCACTCAGAATTTAGAACTCAATCCATCATTGACTGAATAAGAATGTCAGGGCAAATATGATTTTTATAGCAATCAATTGGTCGATCACTTTTTCATTGATGCCTGAGAAGGGAATACATTCACTGACTACATATGTCATATGCGTAGCTCGGACTTTCAAAACAACAAAGTATAGGGAGGGGGGGAGGGGGGAGGGGGGCTGGCAAATGGTCAAACAGACACAAAATTACAAACAACCATGTTTTTCTGTCTGTTGCATACTCTGATAATCTAACAGACACAAGCCAACAAAACTTGTAGAACTTTTCTGAATGCATTTTTTTGCTGCATAGCCCAAACTATAACATGTCTTGAAGTAAATTGCACAATTCCTTCACATGGCAAGGAATCACTCCGCCAGCCTGTTAGCCCGCAGTACTAACAATACTGTTATCAGACATACCGATGGTATTGACATTTCGTAAACAGTACACACGTGTACTGATTGTGTGAATACTTGTGTGTGTATGTGTGTGTGTGTGTGTGTGTGTGTGTGTGTGAGTGTGTTTGATTGTATTTATACCGGTGAACGTATATCCTGATATGGCTGACGTTTTGTACTTTGCGGTTTGTGATCCGCAAGGAACTATGTATAGTTTTCATTCAGCTTTTACAGACGTACAGGATTGCTGTAATTACACCCCGTCGAATAATGGAATCTCTGGTGACAAGAAGGAAGTGTGTGTGTGTGTGTGTGTGTGTGTGTGTGTGTGTGTGTGTGTGTGTGTGTGTGTCTGCGTGAGCTGTGTCTGTATGCGTGTGTGCGTGTGTGCGTTGCTGTTGTTATTTGCACGCCGGGATGGGCGTTTTACCACGCCGATTTGGGCAGTCATACTCAGTTCACGGGCGGGGGGAGGGAGGGGGGGGGGGGGGCTAGACGTGATTAGAACATGGAACATTTGACAAATTGGTGGTATACACGCAAGGTAGACGTCTCCCTGATACAGGAATCAGTGTGGTGAGCATTTTTCGTGCAGAGGACATCTCATCAAAGATGGATACACGGTATAGATCCATACATGTACTGTATCATTTACACCCCCGGTATAGGGGTGTGTATAGGATTCGGTCGATGTGTTTGTTTGTTTGTGTGTTTGTGTTCGCATATAGATCTCAAGAATGAACGGACCGATCGTCACCAAACTTGGTGAACAGGTTCTATACATTCCTGAGACGGTCCTTACAAAAATTGGGACCAGTCAAACACACGGTTAGGGAGTTATTGGTGGATTAAGATTCTACAAGGACTTATAGAGGGACATATTAATGGTCAAAGGTAAATAACCTTCTCAGTTGGTTGCAGTGAGAATGGTAAGGACGGCCGTGTTTTTCCTACCTCGGAGGAATTTCTTGTTTCACTAACATTTCTCTGCTTCTGCATGGCACGTTGTAGTGACACACTTGTGACGTAAACAATCGTGTTCAACACTACAAGTGGAGTCAGCCCTTTACATGGGATAGGCCAATCGACGGCCGAAGTGGCGCAGTGGTAAGACGTCGGCCTCCTAATCGGGAGGTCGTGAGTTCGAATCCCGGTCGCTGCCGCCTGGTGGGTTGAGAATGGAGATTTTTCCGATCTCCCAGGTCAACTTATGTGCAGACCTGCAAGTGACTTCGTGTGTACACGCAAGCACAAGACCAAGTGCTCACGGAAAATATCCTGTAATCCATGTCGGAGTTCGGTAGGTTATGGAAACACGAAAATACCCAGCATGCGGCCTACCCAACGAAAGCGGAGTGAGCTGACTATGCTTTTCATAGTCTAGTGTGGGGAACCCAAATGGGCAAACGACCTCACACGTAACCAGACAATTCTGGAACGCTGAAGAAGAAGATAGGCCAATCCTTGCACTTAGATCTAGACTGACGGGTGCAATGGCCATGCGGAAGGTTGTGTGTTCGAATCCCGGTCGCGCCTGGTAGATTATTCGTGGAGGTTTTTTTTCGATCGCCCAGATCAATTTATGTGCAGACTTGCTAGTGACTTTTCCTCCTTCGTGAAAACACAAGCAAAAGACCAAGTGCGCTCGGAAAAGATCGTGTAATCCATACATGTCAGAGTTTGGACGGTTACAGAAAGACGAAAATGCCAAGCATGCGTCCCCCGATATCGGCGTATAGGCTAGCTGCCTAAATGGCGGGGTGAAAACGGCCATGCAGGTTAAAAGAAAAACACGAGTGTACGTGGGAGATTCAGCCCATGAACGCAGAATAACAAGAAGAAGGATGTAGACCAAACATCTCCAGTCTGCTGTCTTCCTGTGCAGAAGTGGAAGTTTTTTTCAGAAGAAGATTAACAGATGGACACATAAATTTCATTCTGGACATTAATCCAGCAAACATTCTCACTCTGAACAGAATATTAGCCACACTATTCATTTTCGGTATGTGTGCATGTGAAGTGGAGTTTTATGTAGAATAGACGATGTTCTGATATAACTCTGTCGAGTTGGTTTGGGTTGTGAAGGAGTAAATAATTTTTCTTGTAGTGAGGCAAACTCTCTACACGTGCTCCTTGACCACGTGTTTGAGACATATCTACCCCTCGCTAGTGACAGGCCTATAAGTCACGTGTGGAAAGTTTGACTCAATAGAAGCAAGAGCAGTCACTCTTTCACAACTCATACAAAACCGACAGAGTTATTTCCGAAGATAGTATTTTATCAGATGACCATGTTTGCTTTTGCGGTAAGGGAGGTTGGTACCTCCAAGAACCTGTTTTGGCGACCACCTCTCGATAACGGCCACCTCTCGATACCGACCACCCCCCCCATAACGACCATCCAAAAGGATCCCCAAGGAGTGTATTTCTTTATAATTCACTTTCCATAGTGACCAGCTGTCTATAACGGCCGCTTTTGGTCGGGTCCCTTCGGGGGTCGTTGTTTACAGGTTCGACAGTATTTTTACTTGCGTTTACAGTGGAACCCCCCCTTGTGAGACCCCCCAATTTTCTTCTTCTTCTTCTGCGTTCGTGGGCTGAAATTCCCACGTACACTCGTGTTTTTTGCACGAGTGGAATTTTACGTGTATGACCGTTTTTTTACCCCGCCATTTAGGCAGCCATACGCCGTTTTCGGAGAAAGCATGCTGGGTATTTTCGTGTTTCTATAACCCAGCGAACTCTGACATGGATTACAAGATCTTTTTCGTGCGCACTTGGTCTTGTGCTTGCGTGTACACACGGGGGGTTTTCGGACACCGAGGAGAGTCTGCACACAAAGTTGACTCTGAGAAATAAATCTCTCGCCGAACGTGGGGACGAACTCACGCTGACAGCGGCCAACTGGATACAAATCCAGCGCGCTACCGACTGAGCTACATCCCCGCCCTAGACCCCCCCAATTTAATACTCCCTCCCTTTTAAGACTTTGTTTTTTCGGAATTTTTGTTCATAACCTCAGTAGAAATACCCCCCAATTTAAGACTCCTTCCTTTTTAAGACTTTGTTTTTTCGGAATTTTTGTTCATAACCTCAGTAGAAATACCCCCACGGCAATTTAAGACTCCCTCCTTTTTAAGACCCGTTTTCCGCCAGAATGTTGGACGTCTTAAACGGGGTGGGGGGGGGGGGTGCACTGTTCCAAGGTTAACATGTCTGTGTCCTTTCAGCCTTCACAGAACGATAACAACAAATTCCTCAACCACTGAAACTGATACCCTTTTATTTCTGTTTTTTCCAGATGTGAAGGTAGAGGACAGTAGCCTACAGACTCGCTCTCACAAGTCTTCGGAACTGAGCGCCTCTTTAGTAACGCATTGACGTCAGTGGGTGGTCAGTGCATGGAGGAGTTCGGACAATAGGGATACCCGTTTACTGGACCGTAAGATGGACATTGTGTGCCTCAACTTTGACCAGGGTCTGGTTACCGGGACCTTGCTTGAACAGCCTTGACCGACCAGCCACCATTGTAGACCATGTGAGTATTGTCCATCTCAATAGCCGTGTGTTGTGTGGTTTGGTTTGTTGGGGTGGTGGTGGTCGTGGCAGTGGTGGTGGTGGGTGGGGTTGTGGACGTGGATGTGTGGTGTGTGTGTGTGTGTATGTATGTGTGAGTGTGTATGTGTGTGTGGGTGTGTGTGAGTGTGTGTGTGTGTGTGTGTGTCTGTGTGTGTGTGTGGGTCTGTCTGTGTGTGTGTCTCTGTGTGTGTGTGTGTGTGTCTGTGTGTGTGTGTGTCTGTGTGTGTGTGTGTGTCTGTGTGTGTGTGTCAGTGAGTGTGTGTGTGTGTGTCTGTGTGTGTGTGTGTGTCTGTGTGTGTGTGTGAGTGTGTAGGGTGTGTGTGTGTGTGTGTGTGTGTGTGTGTGTGTGTGTGTGTGTGTGTGTGTGTGTGTGTGTGTATGGGTGTCTGTGTGTCTGTGTGTCTGTTGTTAGTGTTGTTGTTTTGTTTTGTTTTGTGTTGTTGTTTCCAGGTATCTGTACTTTTGTGCTTTTGTATACGGCACTGAAATCTTCTGCACGTTTGCACTTTTCTATACGGGACTTAATTTAAAGACGTGTCGTCTTTTTCCGATTCTTTTCATTAACTGTATATATATATGCCCACAAATGGCTTTTACAGAAAAAACCAAAGCACATAATCATGAAGCTCTTCAAAACAAAGAATGCAGAACCATAAAACACCTAATTGGAACAAAGCGTGCAAAGATCTATTCAGTCGTGCAATTATCCAGCATAATCAATGCATGCACCTTAATTAATAAGACAGTAATCATTATCCTATTCAAACACCTGCGATGAAACCCCAGGCGGCTATTTCTTACGAAGAACAAATGCGTTTTAAGTAGTACGGTTTTGTCTTTTATACCACATCTATACTTAGTTGGCTGTGACTCATAATTACCTGTGAGTCGCAGTAGTAGACCCAAGCGAAGCCCCACCCCCCCCCTCGCTTAGGTCTACTACTGGTAAAAAGTACGGATCAGAAGACCATTGGTACACCGGAACTTCCCAATTAGACCTAAAAAAAACCTAAAAAAAACCAAGGTCTTAAAACAAAGTGAGTCTTATTGTCAATTGTTTCACGTCATGTATTTTGAATAAAATTGTGTTTAAAAAAAAAAAGAAAAAAAAGTGAGTCTTAAAATGGAGGTTAAATTTAAAGAGCCTGTAAACAAAAAAACATGAGAAGCAATGATCTTAAAGGGATCTTGAATTGGGAATGGGGCTCTTACTGTAATCACTGTTTCACTGTAATCACTGTTTCACTGTAATCACTGTTTCACTGTAATCACTGTTTCACTGTAATCACTGTTTCACTGTAATCACTGTTTCACTGTAATCACTGTTTCACTGTAATCACTGTTTCACTGTAATCACTGTTTCACTGTAATCACTGTTTCACTGTAATCACTGTTTCACTGTAATCACTGTTTCACTGTTTCACTGTAATCACTGTTTCACTGTAATCGAAGAGAGGAACAGGTAAAAGCACGGACCTAAAGACTCTGGTACATGCACCATACGCATGATTGGCCTATAATTAATTAATTACAACATTAATGGCCATTGCCGGTCATAGCCTTTGGACGCCGAAGCGGCGGTCGCTCCTTGGTACCGTGTGTCCGTGTTTGTGGCCAGGAGTGTGTTTTGTGGCCAGGAGTGTGTTTTGTATTAAGGGCGGGGTACAGACAGAACTTGTTGGTGTAAGTAAGACTTTAATCGGATCTACATGTACTATGGGTTGTTTTTTTTATTTGCTTAACGCCCAGTCGACCACGAAGGGCCATATCAGGGCGGTGCTGCTTTGACATTTAACGTGCGCCACACACAAGACAGAAGTCGCAGCACAGGCTTCATGTCTCACCCAGTCACATTATTCTGACACCGGACCAACCAGTCCTAGCACTAACCCCATAATGCCAGACGCCAGGCGGCGGAGCAGCCACTAGATTGCCAATTTTAAAGTCTTAGGTATGACCCGGCCGGGGTTCGAACCCACGACCTCCCGATCACGGGGCGGACGCCTTACCACGAGGCCAACCGTGCCGGTTTTACATGTAGGTCTGTCAGTGAATTTAACACGTTTCAAACACGGAGACCAACGTATAAACACAATTGGTCCCGAAGACCCAAATAGTTTGAAGGGGCATGAATGTTGTTATCCTATCCATAGACCGTTGTGTGGCGGAACCGAACAACCATCTCTAAGTCCAATGGTCCAGACGGTCTTCCTTGGTGGATGGTGAATAAGTACAAGTCATTGTTATCGTACACGCCATCAGATGTCCTGTGTAAATGGTCAACTGGGTGACCGCTATAGCTAAAGCTGGTCTGCCTGATGATCAGATAAGCATTACGCGATCACATTATTATTCTCACCACCATAATTATATTTCTTTCAAAATGTCAGTACATGCAGCTTGGCCAGGCAGAACAGGCAGGTGGTCTTACCGATTTTCACATTGGCAGTCCTCAAGTAACGAAGATAGAGGTGTTGTCGTATTACATGTATTGGTATAGGTATTGGTATCATATTATCGTCATGTGAGGTTAACCTAATGGAAATTAGGACTGCTTTCACACTAGGGGAAGAAGACGGGCGCGGGGTGGAATTTTTTCCGATCTCCCAGCTCAACGTATGTGCAGACCTGATAGTGCCTTAACCCCCTTCGTGTGTACACGCAAGCACATGACCAAGTGCACAAAGAAAAGATCCCGTTATCCGTGTTAGATAGAGTTCGGTGGTTTATAGAAACACGAACATGCCCACAGTGCGTTTCATGCAAATGGCAGCCTGAATGGCGAGGTAAAAACGGGCATACAGTTATACAAGATCGTGGGAGTTTCAGCCCATGAACGAAGAGGAAGACGACTGTGGAAAGCGAGCTACAGTACAGTAACGCGCTACCCCATTAATTTTGTTCCCATTTTCCTGCATGCGTGTATTCATGTCTTCAAGCCAGTCCTACGATCCTAGTTCCTTGGGGGTCATGCAAGAAATGTTATTTAAGTGACCACACCAAGGAGGTGGTCTAAATCTTATTCCGTAGTCAGACTGGAGGTGGTCAGATGTCTGTGATCGTTATCATGCCCGCTGCGGTCTTATTGACGATCCGCAGGCTGCCTCAGTCTTTACATTAAGATTCTATCACACGATGTACTTCAGGCAAAAGAAGGTGTTGCCTTAGTTTAACTGAAGGTCGTTTTGCGAGAGCTTACAAGTATTTCACTGACGCAGAAGATTGTTTGAATTATTTCTCTGAATCAGGTGTTCTCGTTAAGATTTTGGTCACGTATTTTTCCTATTTTTCTCCAAAGCTTTTTCCAGTGTCAGTCACCTGACAGTCATTTGGGGGGGGGGGGGGGGGGCTTTGTATTTTACTGACGTAGAAGGTTGGTTGGATGTCATTGAATCAAATATTCTGTGCATCTGGATCTGGAAAATATAAGTTGCAGTGTTCTGTTTTGATTTAGTTCCCCGTCACCCACTCCTAGCTACATGTTGTTCTTCTGGTTAATAATTGTGTTGTCCACCATCATGAGAATTTGTCTAACTTAGTATTGTTATGGTCACGTGAAATAAGGCCAAAAAGAAAAATATGTCTGTTTCCGGTAACATCGCCGAAAGAAATAGGGTCGGTCGGTCTTTTTTTTGTTTGTTTGGTATAAACCTTTTTTTTTTTTTTTTTTTTTTTTTTTTTAACGCTTCCTTAGTTTACTTACAATTATTTAGCACAAGTTTTTGACCTAGATATATTGAAACTAAATAAAGTATACTTGACTTCTTTTTTTTTTTCTTTTTTTTTTGTGTGTGTGTGCGAAAAGCGAAAAAAAACCCTATAGGGTTACCGGAAACAGACATTTTTCTTTTGGGCCTAGCTAAGCATTTGCTTGAGTTCGTGTCCTAGCTGCATTTTTGTCAACTGTTTCATGTCATGTATTTAGAATAAAATCGTGTTTAAAGCAAGTTGCAGTGGCCAATGATGTCTGTAAAAGGTAGGCTATATTCAATCAATCAATCAATGAGTCTTATATCGCGCATATTCCGTGGGTACAGTTCTAGGCGCTCTGCAGTGATGCCGTGTGAGATGAAATTTTATACGGCCAGTAGATTGCAGCCATTTCGGCGCATATTTACCTTTCACGGCCTATTATTCCAAGTCACACGGGTATAGGTAGACAATTATTAACTGTGCCTAAGCAATTTTGCCAGGAAAGACCCTTTTGTCAATCGTGGGATCTTTAACGTGCACACCCAATGTAGTGTACACGGGGGGAGGTTCGGACACCGAAGAGAGTCTGCACACAAAGTTGACTCTGTGAAATAAATTTCCGCCGAACCTGGGATCGAACTCGCGCTGACAGCGGCCAACTGAATACAAATCCAGCGCGCTACCGACTGAGCTATATCCCCGCCATATTGAGGTACGCACCCGCACAATCTTTAGCATGTTGATGAGTCAAGATTCTCAGTTTCTCATTGATGCTCATTACTTTAAAGGCACAGTGCAGCTCACAGCCTTCGTTTTGCGTTTTTGTTGCAGCTGAGTGCATTTACAGTTCAAAAATCCTCCTATGGTAGTAAAACAAACCCAAAACTACCCAACGACGACATCTGTGAAGCTCCACAATTTCTTGTTCACGCGAGTGCATAAATTAACCTAGTTATTACGTGGTGTTTGGTCGGAGTTCGATTCAACTGAGTGATTCCGGCCTCCATTTTGTTTTACACAAACTCATGATGACGTCTGACATAGTTTGCTAGTGACGTGTCTTTTTGTGCATGATGTGGTGATCTACCTGATCTAAATTTAGATCCAAAAATAGGTCAAGACCAGCCGGGTCCGAGTACGAAATTAATTCGTAAAAAACTCGCAGTTCTTGACTCTTTGGGTGCAAGTCAATGAAACTTGGTAGTTCTTCTAACGGATAGCTGCCTGAGGTATGACTAAAAGCCCCAGGGGCTCCGTGCAGCTGGATTTGACAAGTTCAGTACCTTTAACATAGACTCGAAACAACAATAAAATCGTACATGAAATCAAATGATTACAGAAAGAAACAAGCATTGTCCTTTTTTTCATCTATGGAAAACCGACACGTTGGCACAAGGTTTAGATCCAGCTTTACTTAAAACCACAAAACTGTAATCTGTATGCGTAAGGTTGCACAGGCAAATACAGACAGAGACACATACATGTGTATACATTGCCTTAAATCATTTTATTGGCGAATGTTTCTCAATTTTGGCCAACATTTAGCTTCCCACGACGTTCCTTTCAAATAAATCCTCAGCTTATCTCCAATTTATCCGCGCAGACGGCTCGTAGTCACGGCTAACACAAATCCTTTAAACACTGTTTTGCCAAGACGGCGATCATAAGGTATTCGCCTATGGCAATTAATCGCGCTTGCGGAATGGACGGTTAAAGACCTTGATGTTTATTTCGGTGCAAAATATAGCCGGATAAAACCTTGAAACCTTGTACCTGTGTGTCAGTCTGTGACTAACGTCATTCGTACAGTTCTCGTGATTATATGATGTTATACAGCCAGCTAGCTGACCATTCATCGTTTAGAGCCAAAATCAGTTTATCTTCAAACATCATCATGTAAACGGGTTTGTCAGGTTAATTATCTCTAAACATGGACACTATTGTGTCAAGTGATCTCCAAAAGCGATCATGTAAACGACCCAACTCTTCTTGTCGCCCCATGTTTTTGCACATCCGGCCTTGAGCTTATCCAAACCACAATCAAGAAACACAATAATAATAACAATTAAGGCGTTCTGCGTTTTGAAGTCTGATCTGTGGTTGGTAAAATGACTCTACTGGCGTGAAGACAATACAAACAAGAAATTCCTACGAGGTAGGAAAAACACCCCCGTCAAAGGGAAATAACCTTCTCAGTTGGTGGCAGTGACTGAGTGAGAATGGTTATTTCCCTTTGACCATGAAGATGTCCCTGTATAAGTCCTTGTATAATTTTAATCCACCAATAACTCCCTAACCGTGTGTTTGACTGGTCCCAAGTTTTGTAAGGACCGTCTCAGGAATGTATAGAACCTGTTCACCAAGTTTGGTGACGATCGGTCCGTTCATTCTTGAGATCTATATGCGAACACAAACACCCAAACAAACACATCGAGCGAAACCTATACACACCCCTATACCGGGGGTGTAACAACTGCTGAGATTGAAATCTATTGTGTTCTTTCTTTATCTTTATTTGGTGTTTAACGTCGTTTTCAACCACGAAGGTTATATCGCGACGGGGAAAGGGGGAAGATGGGATAGAGCCACTTGTCAATTGTTTCTTGTTCACAAAAGCACTAATCAAATATTTGCTCCAGGGGCTTGCAACGTAGTACAATATATTACCTTACTGGGAGAATGCAAGTTTCCAGTACAAAGGACTTAACATTTCTTACATACTGCTTGACTAAAATCTTTACAAAAATTGACTATATTCTATACAAGAAACACTTAACAAGGGTAAAAGGAGAAACAGAACCGTTAGTCGCCTCTTAAGACATGCTGGGGAGCATCGGGTAAATTCTTTCTCGTCCCAACCAATATGGGACTCCCCCCAACCCGCGGGGGTAATCTATTGTGTTAATGATGTGAGTGTAAGACATGGGGGTATCGGTGATGATTTGAAGTATTGTAAGGCAATAAGGACCAGTAGTGGTGACGTTGAAATGTAGTGTATGAAAAACTGACGCATCGTGCTGCGTTGACATGAGGACTGCACGTGTGTTTAATGTGGCGTTCTGAGGCACAAACATTGATGCACACGCGCTAACGTATAACATATACACACAAACGCACGCACGCATACAGGCACGTATGCACACACACACGGTACACACAGACACATGCACGCACGCACGCACTCACACACACACACACACACACACACACACACACACACACACACACACACACACACACAAACGCGCGCGCGGACGCAGTAATAGGGTCTGCTCTCAAGGTTTAAAAAAGCAAGCATGTTCCCACACCCACCAAAACACACACGCATGCATACACTAAGCGAAATCGCAAACAGCTGTGAGACCACCTGTGGTAGCTAGACTAACCGACCAGTGAGCCTAGCTTTGACCACTGACTATGACATTATTTACATAGCGGCCAACGGTCAACAACGTGTCCTTAAGATTACGTGTACGTAAAGGAACGTTGCGTCTTCCGGTTGCTAAATATGTTTAGGATAGGTCTTATAGAACATGATTTTGTTTGTCACCCATGCATGTGAGATCCTGTTGGACTAACGATGCATGATTAGATACAGGGTTTTAAAGGTGGTCGTCTGCATTTTTGCTTTTTTTCAATAATCTTATGGTTAGATTTCGATACAAAACTATGTCAAATGATGAATGAACCATGGGGAAAAAAGTGATAGAAAAAAATATATGTAAAAAAAGATTTTATTTTGGGGTAGCGTGACTCACGCTTCCAATATTATTTTTGTTTTTCTGTTTGCTGAGAACATGTGCTTTGCCTAAAAATACTGACCAATCAAATTCATGTCACTGTGCTTATAGCCACGCCTAAACAAGTGCAGCAACAAGTTTGACACTGGAGCGCTGTCCACGCTTTTTTTTTTAAACGCACGAAATGCACGGGATTTGAGAGGAGTTTTGCGCTTGGCATTTTCCAAATAAGGATATCCTACTATGAGTACTACGCTGGAATACTACAATGAATTTTCAAACGGCTACACAAGCTTCGTCTTTCCTGATCGAAAGGGGGTGTATTGTTGATATTTGTAGATGATAGACTCTGCATTTTAATGGTCAAATGGCGATTTTGGTATAAAAATGTAGACAAGGACCTTTAAACGTGTGAAAAGTGGTAGGGGGCGAGGACAGGGGACAGGGAACTTTTATATGTGTGTCTCAGTGAGTGTGAAAATGGGGGAGGGTAGAGAGAAAGAGTCATTGGTTAATGGAAAGTTTATTTTTTGGCTAAAGAAAACATTAGTTTGTTGGGATGTTACTGGGATGTTACTTATATTGCCCCTCAAGTTAACTTCATCGCATTGACTCACCGAATCAACGCATGCTAAATACGCCCAAGTAGCAGAAGAAGCATATAATTTATTATTATTATTATTATGGTGAGCTTATATAGCGCGAACCACAATTAACTGTGCTCTCCGCGCTTTACATACTAATTTCTGCCGTGTGAAATGGAATTTTTTACAGACAGACAGACAAACAAACATTTTTTACACTCAATAATTATATAACGCATTCACATCGACCAGCAAACCTCAAGCCTGTTAGGCGAAACTTTACCTTTCACGGCCTTTATTCCAAGTCACACGGGTATTTTGATGGACATTTTTATCTATGCCTATACAATTTTGCCAGGAAAGACCCTTTTGTCAATCGTGGGATCTTTAACGTGCACACCCAATATAGTGTACACAATTTATGACGAGAAGCATCATCAGTAGCCTGCACAACAGAAGTAGGACTGCTGGTGGTGTCATCCCAGTCTGCCGTGTGTGTGTGTGTGTGTGTGTGTGTGTGTGTG
>NW_027129110.1:0-5000 GCF_037325665.1 Littorina saxatilis
CGCGCGCGTGTGTGTGTGTGTGTGTGTGTGTGTGTGTGTGTGTGTGTGTGTGTTCTTGACTTTATTTCTAACATGGTGGGAGCACGTGCATGATCATAAGCTTTAATGATGAGAATGAAGTGTAATAATTAGGCAAATGATAACGTTGTTTATCATTCGCCTCAACGGATTTTCCATGACACCGTTGTAGGGACTTGCAACTGGCAAAACTGTGCCGTGAAGTTACTATTGTTGTGCAAAAGCTTCCATATTGCAGTCGCTAAGAAATCTCTAGATATGCAAAGAACAAAACACTTCTCATTCTTCACTAGCTCTCCTCGCAAAAAAAAATCGCACCTAATCAAGCCCTAGCAACCATTGAAAACCGCCGTTACAGACATCTCAACCAATCACAGAAGCCCAAACATCTGATATATCACCTATCACAGTCACTAAGAAATCTCCAGGTATGCAAAGAACGAAATACTTCTCATTCTTCACTTGCTCTCCTCGCTAAAAACAATCGCACTTCATCAAGCCCTAGCAACCAATGAAAACCGCCGTTACAGACATCTCAACCAATCAAAGCAACCGATACTTCTGATCGTCAACGCAGACAAAAGAAGAGCAGAATGAATTATTTTAAGATGGCGGCTCGTCAAACTGTTTCCGCGTGTATCATAACGATTAAATGTCAGGTGTTTTGCAAGGGCCCAGGTAACGCAGGGTTTTACCGGCCTGGCAGACTAATCCTGAGTGTCCGTTCCAAGACAATTACTGCCGGTGTAACACGAGAAAATTACTCCCACGAGATTTTTACTCCGGAGTAAACATTTCGTACGAAAAAGTTACTCCCTTTACGAAAAAAGCACTCCCCCATTGCACGAGAAAATTACTCCCCAAGACAGGTGAGTTCCGAGTAAACATTTCGTACAAAAATGTTACTCCCCTGATGAATAAATAACGAATGAATTGCTCCACCCTAACACGAGCAATTTACTCCCACACCAGGTGTACGCAACGTTTACTCCCGTGTCCCCTGTTAGTCCTGGTGGTGAAAGGGGTGGAAGGAGGGGTATAGCGCGACATTCGTTTGCGCAAGATCACATATTGGCATTATCCCTTCGCTCGCATGTCAGTTTCGCGAACGAGTTTTTTACTGAAAGTAAAAAATTGGGAAGTAAAATTTTTGTTGAGGGAGTAATTTTGTCGTTCCTTGGGGAGTTCTTTTCTCGTCCGACAAGTGTACTCGGAGTAATAATGTCGTACAAAATATTTACTCCGGAGTCAATTTTTCGTGGAGTAAACATTTCGTGTTACACCGGCAGACTGGAGGTTGAGATAAAGAAACGAAGGTAACAAAGGAAATGCTGGGATTGTGCAGCACCAAAAGGAAGTGGAGGGGAGGGGGGGGGGGGCAGGACAATAGTGACATGTTACCTGCCATACGTTCCAATGCTTTGATTTCTGAATCTTCCCCCTCCCCCAACACCCCCCCCCCCCCCCCCCTGCTTGTCCATTTCAGGTTCGGTCGCTGTTTGTATTCTGTCGGTGCTCTTGTCTTTTTCTTCTCTGTCTGGGTGGTTATGCATCTCTTTACAAGTATGTCGCTCTAACCTTCTCTGTATCTCTGTCCTTTTGTATGTGTGACCTTCTCGGTTTATCCGTCTGTCTTTCTATGTCCCTGTCTGTTTGTATGTTTGTTTATCTGTCTGTCTGTCTGTCAGTCGCTCTGCCCATGTTCCAGTGTCAATACAATTTATGCGGAAAGTGTGAATGTTGATGGAGGGAAAGAAAGGCGAGAGATTTGCTGGGATCAGTTGTGGAGTGGGGAGATGAGGCGATGTCTGCATGTGAATGGCTGGCTCACCAACTCTCTGTCTCAAATCTCTGCCTTAATTCTCACTGTGTCACATAGCTTTCACCTCTCTGTCTCAAATCTCTGCTTTCTCTCTGTCTCAAATAACTTTCCCCTCTCTGTCTCAAATCTCTGCCTTCTCTCTGTCTCAAATAACTTTCCCCTCTCTGTCTCAAATCTCTGCCTTCTCTCTGTCTCAAATAACTTTCCCCTCTCTGTCTCAAATCTCTGCCTTCTCTCTGTCTCAAATAACTTTCCCCTCTCTGTCTCAAATCTCTGCCTTCTCTCTGTCTCAAATAACTTTCACCTCTCTGTCTCAAATCTCTGCCTTCTCTCTGTCTCAAATAACTTTCCCCTCTCTGTCTCAAATCTCTGCTTTCTCTCTGTCTCAAATATCTTTCCTCTCTCTGTCTCAAATAACTGTTCTCTCTCTGTCTCAAATAACTTTCTTCTCTCTTTCTTTCCAATCTCTGTCTCCATCTCTGTCTCAAATCTCTGCTTTCTCTCTGTCTCAAATATCTTTCCTCTCTCTGTCTCAAATAACTGTTCTCTCTCTGTCTCAAATAACTTTCTTCTCTCTTTCTTTCCAATCTCTGTCTCCATCTCTGTCTCAAATAGCTTTCCTCTCTTAGTCTCAAATATCTGATTATCAATCAATCAATGAGGCTTATATCGCGCATATTCCGTGGGTACAGTTCTAGGCGCTCTGCAGTGATGCCGTGTGAGATGAAATTTTATACGGCCAGTAGATTGCAGCCATGTCGGCGCATATTTACCTTTCACGGCCTTATTCCAAGTCACACGGGTATGGTAGACAATTATTAACTGCGCCTAAGCAATTTTGCCAGGAAAGACCCTTTTGTCAATCGTGGGATCTTTAACGTGCACACCCAATGTAGTATACACTGGGGGTGGTTCGGACACCGAAGAGAGTCTGCACACAAAGTTGACTCTGTGGAATAAATTTCCGCCGAACCTGGGATCGAACTCGCGCTGACAGCGGCCAACTGAATACAAATCCAGCGCGCTACCAACTGAGCTATATCCCCGCTATGTCCTCTGTATGTCTCAAATCTCTTACCTCTCTGTCTAAAATCTCTGTCCCATCTCTGTCCCAAATAACTGTCCTTTCTCTGTCTCAGATTCCTGTCCTCTCTCTGTCGCAAATCTGTCCACTCTATATGTCTGAAATATCTGTCCACTCTATCTGTCTGAAATATCTGTCCACTCTATCTGTCTCAAATCTCCAGCCTCTCTGTATCTGTCTCAAATCTCTTTCCTCGGGCTATCTCTGTCTGAAATATCTGTCCACTCTATCTGTCTCAAATCTCTAGCCTCTCTGTATCTGTCTCAAATCTCTTTCCTCGGGCTATATCTGTCTGAAATATCTGTCAACTCTATATGTCTCAAATCTCTTTCCTCGGGCTATCTCTGTCTGAAATATCTGTCCACTCTATCTGTCTCAAATCTCTAGCCTCTCTGTATCTGTCTCAAATCTCTTTCCTCGGGCTATCTCTGTCTCAAATATCTGTCCACTCTATCTGTCTCAAATCTCTTTCCTCGGGCTATCTCTGTCTGAAATATCTCTCCACTCTATCTGTCTCAAATCTCTTTCCTCGGGCTATCTCTGTCTTAAATATCTGTCCACTCTATCTGTCTCAAATCTCTTTCCTCGGGCTATCTCTGTCTGAAATATCTGTCCACTCTATCTGTCTCAAATCTCTAGCCTCTCTGTGTCTGTCTCAAATCTCTTTCCTCGGGCTATCTCTGTCTCAAATATCTGTCCACTCTATCTGTCTCAAATCTCTAGCCTCTCTGTATCTGTCTCAAATCTCTTTCCTCGGGCTATATCTGTCTGAAATATCTGTCAACTCTATATGTCTCAAATCTCTTTCCTCGGGCTATCTCTGTCTGAAATATCTCTCCACTCTATCTGTCTCAAATTTCTTTCCTCGAGCTATCTCTGTCTGAAATATCTGTCCACTCTATCTGTCTCAAATCTCTTTCCTCGGGCTATCTCTGTCTGAAATATCTGTCCACTCTATCTGTCTCAAATCTCTAGCCTCTCTGTATCTGTCTCAAATCTCTTTCCTCGGGCTATCTCTGTCTGAAATATCTCTCCACTCTATCTGTCTCAAATCTCTTTCCTCGGGCTATCTCTGTCTTAAATATCTGTCCACTCTATCTGTCTCAAATCTCTTTCCTCGGGCTATCTCTGTCTGAAATATCTGTCCACTCTATCTGTCTCAAATCTCTAGCCTCTCTGTATCTGTCTCAAATCTCTTTCCTCGGGCTATCTCTGTCTGAAATATCTGTCCACTCTATCTGTCTCAAATCTCTAGCCTCGGGCTATCTCTGTCTGAAATATCTGTCCACTCTATCTGTCTCAAATCTCTTTCCTCGGGCTATCTCTGTCTGAAATATCTGTCCACTCTATCTGTCTCAAATCTCTAGCCTCTCTGTATCTGTCTCAAATCTCTTTCCTCGGGCTATCTCTGTCTCAAATATCTGTCCTCTCTACTGTCTGAAGTTTCTTTCGTCTGTCTGTCTCAAATCTCTCTACTCTCTACTCGTCTTCCTGTCCTGCTATCTCCTGCAATGTCTGGTCTCAGTGGGCGTGGACAAACCTACGCATTGTGAAACTTGTGCAGGCAGAACTGGTCGTAAGCTGATAACACAGTCCTGTTTCACTTTGTCTGTTGACAACTCTGTCTTCCTGCCTTTTTCACGTGCTTCAGTCTCCGTCTGTCCCGTTTCTCCGTCTGTCCCGTTTCTCTGTCTGTCCCGTTTCTCTGTCTGTCCCGTTTCTCTGTCTGTCCCGTTTCTCTGTCTGTCCCGTTTCTCCGTCTGTCCCGTTTCTCCGTCTGTCACGTTTCTCCGTCTGTCCCGTTTCTCTGTCTGTCCCGTTTCTCTGTCTGTCCCGTTTCTCCGTCTGTCCCGTTTCTCCGTCTGTCACGTTTCTCCGTCTGTCCCGTTTCTCTGTCTGTCCCGTTTCTCTGTCTGTCCCGTTTCTCTGTCTGTCCCGTTTCTCTGTCTGTCCCGTTTCTCTGTCTGTCCCGTTTCTCCGTCTGTCCCGTTTCTCCGTCTGTCCCGTTTCTCTGTCTGTCCCGTTTCTCTGTCTGTCCCGTTTCTCTGTCTGTCCCGTTTCTCTGTCTGTCCCGTT
>NW_027129111.1:0-26495 GCF_037325665.1 Littorina saxatilis
ACCTGTTCCTTTGTCCCTTTGTGCTCTCACACCGCCCCGTCCCTGCACTCACTGCTCCAACCACCTCTGAATTTCGTTCCGCTGCCAGGCTTGTCGATTTTACAGACGCTCCAGGGGGGGATGTCGGGTCGCTGCGGTAGGCTACCCTCGGAAGATGACACTGCACTTCTGCTGAGTCACTTCGACGGTGTTCAGTAGTGGGTCTGTCCCGAGCTAACGGACGCAGCCCACTATACATACTATGCCCCCTACTAACGACATTGACTTTTAAGTCGCGGAGCCAGACTGAGTGAGCGTCCCCTCCAGAGAGCAGACCGCCGCCACGTCCCTCCGTCGACCCCCCAGAACGTCACACGTTGAAGACTGACAGCAGAACTACTATTCAGGGAAGGATCGAACAGGAACACTGAGACCAAGGTCACCATGAGAGCTCCGGGCATGAAGGACCACAAGAGCAAGGACAATTTATATTTTGGAGGATTAATGAGATGAGGATGATAATGATGATGCTTTCTACTACAGTTGGCCGACTGTGCTGTTGGCCCATGACACCTACGCTTGGGGTCCATGTTACTGACAGGGAAAAACAGGTTGCTGCCCCAATCCTCTTTCCTCCTCTGCACGGGGATCGCACCACGTTGGTGTGTGGTGCATGTTTCTGTCACCGTGTGCCATACTTAGTGTGCCCTGTAATCAGGATCAGGATTACATTTTGTGCTAAGGTGATGACAAGCACTCGGTACTCGGCCCGTGCAACACATAAAGTAAGCTGACTTCGGAATTGGTATTGTGTGTCACACCGTTAAAGACACTTTGGATAATGGAGAATACGTCAAAATACAGGGTCAAAAATTAGCATCTAGAAGATACTTATTACAATTGTGAAATGGGGGGGGGGGGGGGGGTGTCACGAGAAAATTACATAAACTTGGAGATTTAACGAAGCCGTACGAGACTGGCAGGTCATGGGCATTCGACTGATACTCAAAGAAGGATATAACATCACAACACCATCACAACTTTCTCATGTCCCACATAGCAGTTGAAAACCATTCATTGCAGGCGCTTTCGAATTATTGAATATGCAAATGATATTAAAATTATTAACAGCAAAATAGACCAAATCTTCACTACTGTCGATAAATGTAAGTGGCAATTATCTTGCCAGGATTTGGTGCTTCAGGCGATTCGTATTTTGTCTGTGTATGTGGCGGGAAGGGGGGGGGGGGGGGGTTGGTGGAGCCTTGAACGGATGTGTGCGTGAGTCTGTATTTCTGCCAGTGTCGGTGTCTGAGTGTATATATACGTTTGTGTGTATGTGAGTATGCGTGTGCCTGTGTGTGCATTTGTCAATGCACGTCTTTGTGTGCACCATTGTTGAATCATTCACGGTTGAAATCGCAAGTCTCAGCTATTGAGTCTTCGAGCTACGGACCTGAAGTTGTTATTGGAAAGGTCCACATAATGTATTGATGACTGTAAACAGTAACCGTCTTCCTGTGGACAGGGACAGTGGCGAGAAGACAGAACAGGTAGAAAGGTGAATGGGCGTTGTCCTACATCGCAATACCATGCACTCAGGGAGCTCCAGTCTGACCAGAGACATAGATAGATCAATGTATGTCTCTGGTTTGACGGAGCGAAAGAAAGAAGCTTTATATGTCACCTTGTCTGCACGTGCTGCATGCACTGTCAACCACAGATTATACTCTCCCCCTCTCTCTCTCCCTCTCCCTCTCTTTATTTTTGACTCTCTGTCTCTGTTTCAGTTTGTATGTCTGTCTGTCTGTCTGTCTGTCTCTGTCTCTCTTTCTCTCTGTCTTTCTCTCTCTCTCTTTCTCTCTCGCTGTCTCCATCTCTCTATCTCGATTTCTCACTCCCTCTCTTTCTCTCCCTCTTTTTCTCTCCCTCTCTTTCTCTCCCTCTCTTTCTCTCTCTCTCTCTCTCTCTCTCTCTCTCTCTCTCTCTCTCTCTCTCTCTCTCTCTCTCTCTCTCTCTCTCAATCTGTTTATCTGTTTGTGTCTCTCCCCCTCGGTCTCTCCCTCTTTCCGCTTTTCCTGCTCTCTCTTTCTCTCTCTCATCGAGCAGTATACGGTGTAAGGACACCGTTACAAAAAAAAGACAAACAAAAACAATCTGTGTCTCTCTGTTAACATTAGAGAGAAAGGGGGAATGTACGTTCTGGCTCACCGATTCCGACAGACCCTAAATATTAACGCAAAATAGGCTTCTGGACTAAACTTTTACTAAAATGAAACATGCGACAAAATCAGAAAAATACTGCATAAATCCATACAAAAAAATACAGTAAAGTAAGGTTGTTTTGAACCAATGCCGGGTCTGTCGGAATCAGTAACCCAGAACGTACATTCCCCCTTTCTCTTATACAACATTCTTAAGCTCAATACGCTCTCTCATTTACAAACTTTACTTCATGTGTTCTTTCACTGTTAGAATTATATCTGATACATGCAATGTGACTGTCTAAACGAATAGTTAACTCTTTACAAGTGATTCTATTTTTACTTTTTCTTCCCGTCCTATTTGAATCCCCTTTTTTAAAAACTGCTTTTTCAGATCTTCTATATCGATTGGCTTGTTATATTCAGCTCGTGTTTTTGTTTGAATACTTGCTTTCTTACTTTTGTAGTCATCAAAGTCTGTTTGTATCTGTTTGAATTCTTCGTCAGAAACTTTTGAATCTTCAAGTGCTTTACTGATAGACAGTTTTAGGCTAGACAATTTTGATGATGCAAGAGTGGAAATGGATTCGTGTTTTTCAAGCTTTTTCACAATTTTTTTCATTATAGCTGATGCTATAAATGATAAACCACCAACTGCTGCTGCGACACCACCTAGGATTAGAGAAACTGGAGTCCCTACTCCGGTAGCTAACAGAATTGTTCCCGTTACACCTGCAGCTGATGCAAGGATAGTAGAACCAGTGCTGGCATTAGAAAGGCTGTTGTAAGTTGTTGAGTACTTACGTCTAGCGCGAGAATATTTTTCTAATTCATCTTCTAGTTGTTTTTGTATATTACTAATGTGTGCCAGTCTGAATTGTTGACTTTCTGCTGCACTTTCATCAATATTAGGATAAAGCTTCACACTGCTAGTCATCTTTTTAATGCAAAATATAAAATATTTATCTTAATTCTCACTGGCCAGTGTTTCTGCTAAGCTTTGAAGCTGTTCATTGCTTAACACCTTATCTGTA
The DNA here is from genome assembly GCF_037325665.1 of Littorina saxatilis. Lineage (NCBI taxonomy): Eukaryota > Metazoa > Mollusca > Gastropoda > Littorinimorpha > Littorinidae > Littorina > Littorina saxatilis. Next base: position 3,218 of record NW_027129111.1, read on the forward strand.
TAGTAGAAAGCAATCAAATCAAGATAAGTAAGATTAATACTTCTTATTTCTGTTAAATTATTTATATCTGCGTTAACAACAACATTTTGGTTTGACGTCTGTTTTTTTATTGTGTTAGAATCCTTTTGAACAGCAATAAATACTCTGACTTCTTCAACATTTAATGGTCTCCAGTTGAGATTTATTCCTCTCATTAGAACAGTGTTTGTGGTTTCTTCCCTTTTCCTGACAACTATATCAAATATCATAGTTGCATTCTGCCCTATTGGAAGCTTGGGTATAAAATCGACAATGGTGTCAGCGTCCTTTTCAACACTTTGTTTTCTGTGAATGAGATAGTTGTTCTTATGGAAAGGTTTAACTGCAACTTCTCCCCTGCTGTTAATCGCAGGAACAAGGCTAACAATTAGTGGTTTAGCATTGATTGACTTACGGAATGTGTCGTCTTTTCCAACAAGAGTGTATGGACTCACAAATTCAAACTTCATTTCCCAGTCAATCTTTTTTATAACAGGACTAAGTACCCATTTTTTATTCTGATGTTTCCACATGTAGTATATGTCATCGACAATTGGATCAGGTACATTAACATCACGGATTTGACCTAGTTTGAGGAATCTTGGTTTCTTTTCATCGTCGATTTCCTTTCTCTTGTAATAACCGGTGTCTGTAAACTCGAATGCATACACTGCACCAACTTCAGCATTGCTCTCAAAGTCGATAGCGTCTGCTAAATCTTTCAACTCTATAGTTGAACATGCAACAGGATAAGCTATTGTAGGTCCACTCGACATTTTAATACTCAATATTTTATGGAACTATTTCCAATGTAATGTTAAACAAACAATCAACTGGTTGTCCACTTTGATTTTTCAGATCAATGTGTAGGAATTCATGACACCCTTCCTCCAAGTCCTTGAACTGAAGTGTCTTAAATGTTGGCACGTGCATTTTACAAAAAGAGGCATCACTCGGTGGAAGAATCCTAAGCAGATCAGAACGCTGATCATTAAACAGATTATAGGATGTGTTAAGCTCTCTCATGTGAACAAACAGTACACTGTTAACATCCATGTCAATGGGACGTGTTCCCTTGTATAAATTTGTAATTCCAAGCATATCAAGGAGTTTGGTTGGAAACTCAACGTTTACTTCTCTAGTTTTGGGCATAGTAAGAGTAGCAATGAGACTTGCATGATTTAAACTCGCTGTAATACCTACTGGAGCAAACAATTCTTTCTCTAAAGTGCAGAAGTCATAGTAACCATCTTCTACAGAATGTGTTTTACCATTAATTCTAACCCAGTTGTTAGCCTTTTTTTTACTGATATTATACCAAGTAACCTTGTACATAATTTCATGCAGTGCAACTTTCATTCCTCCATTTTGATTGTTGATAGGGTTTGCAAGTTTAACTGGCACACTAGTCTTCACATTTGTTAGTGTGATAAACATTTTTTATTCAACAACAAAAATGATTCAGTATAAATTCAACAAAGACATTAAATACAAAACTGGACCATATTACAATCCAAAGACTATTTCTTTCCATGAGTTGGACTTTGCCGTAACAGAAACAGAATCCATTCGCGTTAAAGTGCCTGACCCATTCCATTCTTACCTAAATCCCCCAATCAAAAATGATAGTGTTCCAAAGATGTGGAACTCTCACCCAATTCAGTTCTATCAGAATCAGTTAAACTTTGCAATATTCTGTGCAACCACAGGATGTGGAGTGTCCTATGCAGACCACATGAATAATTCAAACTTACTGACAAAGTGTGTGTACACATTTCACGTTTACTATCAGTGCAGGAGAATCTTGTCTGAACTTCAGGCACCAATGCCGCATGAAAAGAGCTGGAACCCATTCAACAATAGGATAAACATGAAAGTGTATGAGCGTCTCTGCAATGAATTCAATATAGATTTTAAGACCGACTTTAGGCAAAAGCAAGACAAAAACCATGGCATGGGAACACTATATTTATGGGGTGTCCACAGGAGGTATAATTTTGATTACTGGCCAGGTCATACATCTTTTTCTTCAAATGTGCAGGTACAGTTAGGATCAATAGAACAAGAGCACCACAATGCATGGACTACTTTTATATTAGACACCGGCAAAGGTTTCACTGGATCAGGTGTTGAAAGGATCAATGAATCTATCCGAACATATGCGTGGTGCTTGCTAGGCTCGCAGGCACAGACACGATCAAACATAATGAGAACAAGCACAGGGTTTGGTGCACAGAAACAGTTGTTATCAAATTTAGAAGATGTCATAAACTCTGCAGTTGATCTGCCTTCCAGCATCAAAAGGTATCAAGACTCTCTCCGTTATGCAAGATCAAAAGTTGACTTTGCTGTTGGTAACGGCCTTTACATGTTACCTTCTGATCTCCAGCTGCAGATTGGAACAATAACAAATTATAACAATGAAATCATTATTGCTAGTGACACCCAGCCGCTTGGAAAGGGTGAAGAACTGAATTCAGAAATCAGAACGATGTTACAGCCATATCACAATGAACAGAAACAAAGCGTGACAAGTGAAGATCGGGCTGCAGGTGAAGATCATTCTGTCACTAGTGATGATCAAGCTGTTAGTATTAGTGATGATCATGAATCGCAGAAGACTGCTCTAGTAATTGGTGGAGTGGGTGTAGGCTTACTTTTGCTTTATTCTCGTTAGCAGAACACCTGCAATTAAAACTATTAGAGTCCAGAGATGTTCAGCCATGAAACCAACAACTTTACCTGCAAAAGATAACAGCCAGCTAACAATTGAACCAATGATTCCTGGAAGTGCATCCAAAGCTTTTGCTGCTAGTTTCTTTAATAGTTCTGCAATGTGTTTGAGTTGTTTCTTTACCCATCCCGGATCAGATGGAGGTGAAGGTGGAGGTGGAGGTGTGACAGTGCCACCTGTGAGTGTTAACACTAATGTGCTTATTGCAAATCCTAACGCAGTTAGTATACTAGCTATTGTGATTCCCTGCTCTCTGAAAAGCGTTCTAATTCTTTCAGCAAGAGTTGTGTCTTCGTAAAGGATTCTTTGAATTGTATTTTTTATTCTGCTGACCTGTGTTCTCAGTTGTTCTCTATTGTTACTTAGAACTTCTAACCTTATGGCTTTCTCCTCCTGCAAATCTTTTAAACGCTTAGAAATTCTGTTTTTTACTTCTTGTTCTAGGTTCAAATCATCAGCATCAGCAAGTTTTTGTTTCTCTTTGTTTATATCTTCATCCAGCTGACCTAGTTTTGACAGATTATTTGCTATTTCACCTCTGATGGTTTGTAGTGATTGATTAAGGGCTTCTATTTCTCTCATAGGTAATAGTTCATGTGGAGTCTTCAGTGAAGTTTCCTCAGAAAAAGAAGTCTCTATCTCTTGTATAAGTTGATCAGCCTCATCTGCAAGTTTATTAAGATCTTGCAATGGAACAGATTCTATTTGAGTAGCAGTTGGTAGTCCTAGTTCTGCTTGTTGAAGTAAGGAAACAACATGGGAAGATGATGACCGTGTGCTAGGCACAATATCTAATTGCCTAAGTCGATTAGCAGTAAGTTTTTGTTTTAGTGAAACTTTTGATAGAAACTTAGCAGGATTAGATTTATATGTAAGTTGGACTTTTTCTCCTTTATCGCTAGTTGTATATAAATGATTTGCTTCCATTTTGAACTGGTTTGGATCTAAAACATCAGGTTCTTCTCCTAAACTTTTGTAGAAATCTCTAACTTTACCTTCCAGAAGTTCATGTCGTGCCACCTCATAATGCAGTGAATGATGATAGGGAACCAAAGGGATTGCTTCGCTCATGTCGTCCGCTGGCTCAAATAAATCTTCAAATCCACCTTCTGCCATTTGTAACTTATTTTTTATTTTGAAAATAAAAAAAGATGGCACAATCGTTCGGTTCTGTTCTTGATCCTTACAGAAGGCTGAAAGAACCTCTCGGGGTAAAAGGAATAAGGCAAACAGTTATAGTTACAAATAATCCTTCTACTATTGATCAGAATGAAATACTTACTGTTAGGTTTCCTAATCTAGGTAAGAACGATGTTATTGTACCAGGCACTGTAAGACTATCATTCAAATTAGAATTAGAATCTGGCTCAGATGCAAATAGGACTTTGGCTTATAATGTAGGAAGAGCAATTGTGAGGAAGATTACTGTCAAACTGGAAGGGCGGGAAGTGATGTCATTGAATAATGCAGATGTATTTTTAGTTTATGCAGATAATTGGTTGACTGACAATGAAAAGAAAAACAGAGTGTTTCAAGGGATTCAGTCAGACAATGGGATAAAAGTTAGAATAGGAGCAGGAGATAAAGCTGACAACAAAAAAGATAACGCTGTCAATGTTGCTTTTGGAAACAAATTTTGTATTCCACTTGACTTTGAACTCATAAATTCACATCCTCCCTTCTATCAAGGAGCATTGCGTGACAGGCTGTCATACGACCTGACTTTCAATAGTTATGATCGTGTTATGCTTTCACAAGACCCGGAAGCAAAGTATAAGGTGTCTGGAATTTCTTTAGAGTTTGATGTTGTAAACCATCCTGAACTGGCTAGACTTATAGAAAATCAGTACAGTTCTAAGCTGCCTATCTATTATGAAAGAGTGTTGAATCACAGTACACTTTCAAAAAGCCAGGCCGATCCAATCTGGAACATTAACTTGAATACACCAGCTAGGTCAATGAAGGGAATACTTATGTTGTTTGAGGAACCAAAAGATTCATATGAAAGGCAAATAGAAAAGTTTTACAATCCACTAATCAATAGAGTATATTGCACAATTGAAGGGCAGCCAAACCAAATATTTGCATCTGGCATGCTGCCATACCAACACTATGATGAAGCAAGAAAGTACTTTACTGGAGGAAGATTGAAAGACCCAACATCTGATCTTGTGGCTAAAGATCTACATTTACACGGTGTTGGCGTAGAAGATTTCTTGACAAATAAATATGCGTTATGGCTGGATCTCAGAACAACTGACGACAACAAACTGCATGGAAGTGGAAGGCGAATTGAAAACGGATCAGAAGGAATCACAATACAAATTGAAAAGGAAGTAGGGAGTAGTAGTAAATCAGTTAAGATCTACGTGTTTGTTGTGTCAGATGCGCAGTTAAACATCTCTGAAAGCAGATTACAGGATATTGTTTATTGAACGTGTTAAAATGAAGTATCTAGATTTTCTTCCAAAAGATCCACACTGTTCTTTGATTTGTGGGGCAACAGGTTGCGGCAAAACAAGATATGTTTTGGATTTATTACAGACTGTTTACATAAATCACTTTGAACACATAGTCATATTCTGTCCAACCATAAAGCATAACAGAACATACAAGGAGAGAAAATTCATATGGTCTGATCAAAATATATTTATTGTAAATCCTTCTGATCGTCTAAATGTTTGCTTGGAGCATTATTTCGATCTTTTTCAGAACACGCCAACACTGTTTATTATTGATGACTGTGCAGCAGAACGTGACATTGTTAGAAAGAAAAGTGCACTAGCAAAGCTTGCATTCAGTGGACGACATGCATTAATATCAGTTTGGATATTAACACAAAAATACAATGCAGTTCTGAAAGACTTTAGAGAGCAACTCAAAACAATAACATTGTTCTATTCAAAGGACCGTGACAGTTTTGAAGAGTGTCTTCGAGAAAATGATGTCATTGAAAACAAACAGGAGAGAGAAAGAATAAAGAATAATCTGAAATCTTCTAAGCACTCGAAACTGGTTTTAAAAACTGATCAACCAGTTCAGTATGTATGTTTGTAGAAATCCTTGCTAAGTTCTTGCTAAGTTCTTACTCAAGTTCTTGTCAAGTTCTTACTCAAGTTCTTACTCAAGTTCTTACACAAGTTCTTGTCAAGTTCTTACTCAAGTTCTTGTTAAGTTCCTACCTAAGTTCTTACTCAAGTTCCTACCTAAGTTCTTGTTAAGTTCCTACCCAAGTTCTTACTCAAGTTTAATTACTAGATTTTTATTTTATTCTGCATCAAAATAAAATGAACTGTGATGAATTGCTGATGCAGACTGCTACAGATATTGAAATCTGTGACAGTAGGACTATACCTGATAAAAAAGAAAGATTGTATTCACTTGCTGTTTGTGGAAAAACAAAACACTACCTTGGGCAGCAGTTAACTGTGGAAGAAGTACAACATCTTTCCTCAGAAGATATAGAAAAGTATCATGGACGGTATGAATCAGTGCTTGGTTCTAAGATGGTTAGAAGTATTGGACAGACTGTTATAGGTTTGTACACAAAGATTTTTGGACATTTTACACCTCTCGACTCGGAGGAAGACTTAACACATGATCTAACTCATGACCCTGTTGTTTCCAAGTCCCTCGAATCTCTTGCCTGTGGCCTGTATTATCGATTTGGTGCTTTATTAGTACCATTTGTTGCTGGATTAATTACTTTCAAACACATTAATTTTCAGAATAAAAAAGATGACAGATCAGTTGAAGCAGACAGTGGAGCAGACGAAAATACCAGAAGTGAACACAGTGACAAAGAAACCTGGTAGAGTAGAAGCAGGAAAAAAACTAGCCGAATGGAACAGACAAAAAAAGTTAAATCAAAAGGCAAAGCAGAACATTATGTCTGAAGTTGAGCAGACACCAAACATTCCTGAAGTGACTAAGGTCACACAAACTGATCAAGAATTAAAATCTTCATTTCTATCATACAGAAAAGTAGCTGTAGCAGCTGTTGTTGGAGGAGGTGGATACTTGCTTTACAAACTTTGGCAAGGCAAATATAAAGTGTCAGAAAAACCAAAATCAGAAACACCAAAATCAGAAACACCAAAACCAACAAACAAAGCAGTACAAACAATAAAAAAGCCCACAGTAGTACCTGCAGTGGATTCATTTCATATGGAATAATTTTAATATTTTAATTTTGATAACATAAAAATGAGTTCTGAAAAGACAATAGTTAATCTAGTTTATCACGCTGCAGTGATTGGAGGCTTGAGTGTAGGTTACACAATGCTGGGTAAAAGTCTCCTCAGAATGAAACCAGCCGACTTGGGAAAGTTAGACTTCGAAGACGGTGCTAAACTAATTGGTGTTGTGACAGCTTCCTTTGCAACAAAAGACTTCCTGGTGAAGCAAGGAATTATTCCAGAAAATATAAACATGTAAGACAATAAAATGGCTAGCTTGGTTATGATGGTGGGAGGTGCGATTGTAAATGCGCTTGCATTTTCTGGCAGTAACTATTTGTTTTCTAAACTGCAAAATGGTGAAGAGAGGGAAAGGCACAACAAAGCCATGGAACAACTGGCGAAAGCACAGGATGAATACGAGAAGAAACGAATTGCGCAGTTAGACTTTATGAATGATAAACTCAGGCAGCAAGGACATGCAAACAAAACCTTTGCCAATGTTGATGCAGCCATTCAAGAATACTATCTTGTAACTGGAAAGAAAATGAAGACAAGTGCTCCTCCAAAACTGGGTGACTTTTATCAACCTTCAGAAGAGCAGAAGGTGGGCGAGATTGTTTTCATTGTTATTGGTATGGCTGTTGTTTACTTTATTGCGCGTGCTGTCAAATCTTAATATTCTGTCATTTAAAAAACCATGAGTGATGCTTTGTTATCTAAAATATATTATTCCCCAAAAGGATACTGGAAAGGAAGAACTGCTATTGACAAGCTCAGTGACGCAGCAGGTGTTTCTCAAGATATAGCAAAGAAATGGTTGTCAAAGCAGGCAGTTTGGCAGATCTATTTACCTGCACCAAGAAAAATTACACGACCACACTTTGTTAACATTAAACCGAATGACACTCATCAAATAGACCTGCTGTATTTACCGCATGACACAGTCAGAAGGAAGAAATATAAGTATGCACTGACTGTAGTTGATGTTGCAACAAGATACAAAGATGCTGAACCGTTGACAGAGAAAAGTGCTATAGCTACAGCTGTTGCCCTGCAAGAAATTTACAGACGTGGACCACTAAAGTATCCCAGAATGATTCAGTGCGATGATGGTAAGGAGTTTAAAGGAGCTGTCAACCAGCTTCTGTTAAAACATCATGTTACAGTGAAGAGAGGTATTCCAGGAAACCACAGGTCACAGGCTATTGTTGAGAGCTTTAACAAACAGTTGGCAGAAAAACTGTTTTCATATCAGTACCATCAGGAATTTTTGGACACAGAAAGTAAATTGCGTAACACTGAATGGGTCAAAAGATTACCATCAGTACTTAGAGCAATGAATCTGGAGGTATTTAAAGCTACAGGGTTAAGACCAGTTGATGCAATCAAACAGAAAACAATACCTGTTGCTCCAAAGTCAACAACACCAGTGGCATTACTACCTTTCAATCAGAAAGTCAGATATTTATATGCACCCGGTGAAGCTGAGGGTGACAGCAGGAAGCGTGCAACGGATCCAATCTGGAGTATTGACATTCATGAAATCAAGAGAGTAGTAGAGACAAATCCACCTATATATTACTTGAGAGAACCAGCACCGCAAAGAGCCTTTGTAAAAGAGGAATTACAATTAGTTCCACGTGGTACAAATGTTAAATGATTTTTTATTTCAGATTTTATAGTGTTAACAAAAATGGAAGCTCTGAGAAAGAATTCTGAGCAACTTCATTTTTTTAATTTATATTTTTATTTTGAGTTATAAAATCAAACTCACAGCGATGGAAAACTCTGTATTAGAATCTTTATCGACAGTATTTGACACCGTTGAATTACAAGTAACGGATCCTCAAAATGTGCAGTCCAGTGTGCAAGACGCCATTGAACAAATTCCAAACAATTTGTTGATTGAACCTCCAGTAAAAGCGCAGATAGTCAGTTTAATAAAATACAAAACAGTCAGTGATGAGGTGCTAGAAGTTCATGTTTCAACCAGACAACTAGCACTTAATTCTATGGCAGAATTGAATGGAAACTGGGCAGATGAAATGATGAAACGGTTTGAGCAAGCTGCAGAGGATGCAAAGATGAAAGGATCCGGATGGTCAGAAGGTGAAATTATAAAAATAGAATTGAAGCTAAGTAAATTTGCCCCCATCAGAGGTAGAAGTTACATACCTTTACCTCCTGCTCTTGTCAAAAAACGTGCTGTGCTGAACATAAAGAATGATGATGACAAATGTTTTATGTGGTGTGTTCTGGCAAGACTGTACAGTGTAAAGAAAAATGCAGAAAGAGTGTCTAACTATCATGCATACAGAAATAAACTAAACTTTACTGGTATTGAATTTCCTGTCAGCATTACAAGCATTGACAAATTTGAACAGCAAAACAAACCCATCACCGTAAATGTTTACACGTGGGATGAGGAAGATGAACTGAAACCAGTCAGAATATCAAAGAACTCACCAACGATTGGTGATTGTGATACTAACCATGTTGACATGTTACTAATGACTGATGGTGTAAAATATCATTACACTTTGATTCGTACAATGAGTAGACTGATGGCGAGCACAAGCAATCACAATAGTAAACAAGACTTTTGTAGGCGATGTCTCTTGCGTATTCCATCAATTCATGCAGCACTTATACACAAGCAACATTGTAAGAGCGTTGATGATGCGGTCGTGAAGTTAACAACACCACCGCCAGACAGCAAAGTGTATTTTAAGAATGTATGCAAACTACAGAAAAGTCCTTATGTTGTTTATGCTGACTTTGAATCTATCATTGTGCCATATGAAGGACCTTTACCAAAAGACCTACCTAAAACAGTAACTCTAAGTAATCATCAAGTCTGTTCATATGCATTTATTGTTGTTAGTTCAGATGGTAAACATTCTAAACCGCAATTGTACAGAGGACCTAATGCAGCAAAGAACTTCTTACAGCAAATGAACCAAGTGCGAAATGACTGCTCCAAACAACTGAATCTTTCAGACATTGTTATGAAACCTGAAGACCAAGAACAGTTTAACTCTACCACACAGTGTTGGATATGCGAACAAAGTCTAACACCAAACCCAGACAATCCAATAGTAAGAGATCATGATCATGTAAGTGGGCAGTTCCGAGGAGCAGCACACAGCAAATGTAATCTACAATTAAAGTTTGATCCTAAGACTTGGAAGCTTCCAATCTTCTTCCATAACTTGCGCGGTTATGATTCACATCTGATCATGCAGGCAGTAACTGATGAATACAAAGCAAGATGCATTGCGCAGTCTTCAGAAAAGTACATGGCCTTTACTCTGAATAGTTTACACTTCTACGATTCTGCTCAACATCTGATGGGAACACTTGAGTCTTTATCTTCATCACTAACTGCTTTCCCAATCACATGTAAGTACTTTGACAGTGACTTAGTTAGAAAGGGAGTCTATCCATATGAATACATGGATTCGTGGGAGAGGTTTGATGAAGATGAGTTACCACCAAAGGATGCTTACTTCTCACGGCTGAAGGGTAAAGGTATAAGTGACGAAGACTATGAACACGCTAAGACTGCATGGAATAAATTAGGATGTAATACAATGGGTGATTATCATGATCAATATTTGTTGGCTGATGTTTGTTTACTTGCAGATATATTTGAGAATTACAGAAGAACATGTATGAAGCACTACAATCTAGATCCTTCACATTACATATCTGCACCAGGCATGAGCTGGGATGCATTTCTTAGATTTACAGGAGTAAAAATTGACTTGCTATCAGATCTACCTACACTTCAGATGATTGAAAATGGACTACGTGGAGGAATCAGTATGGCTTCACACAATTACTGCAAAGCCAACAACAAATACTTGGACGACTTTGATCCTATGAAACCTTCTAATTACATCATGTATCTAGATGCAAACAATTTGTATGGTTGGGCAATGTGTCAGACGCTTCCACTTCGGAACTTTAAGATCTATTCAGGACCATTTTCACAATGTGTTGTGCTGACAATATTAAAAGCAGGCCCAGACAGTCGAAAGGGATGGATACTAGAAGTTGACTTAGACTATCCACTATCACTTCATGATCTACATAATGATTATCCTTTAGCGGCTGAGAGGTTAAAAGTAAACCCAAGAGAACCTCCAAAGCTGGTGCCCAATCTGTTTCACAAAAAGAAGTATGTGTGTCACTACAGACTGTTACAGTTTTACATTAGACATGGATTAATTTTGAAGGCTGTTCATCGTATAATTTTATTTGATCAAGAACAGTTTATGAAACCTTACATCATGAAAAACACAGAACTGAGAACCAAAGCCGCTGATGCATCGGAGAAAGACTTTTTTAAACTGATGAACAACAGTTGCTTTGGTAAGACAATGGAAAACCCACACAAGAGAAAGGATGTTAGACTTGTTACAAGAGAAAATGAGGCCATCAAGCTGACATCCAAACCACAGTATCAAGACTTTAAATACTTTCATGAACAGCTGTATGGTATCTTAATGAAAAAACTTGTAGTCAAGCTTGACAAACCAGTATTCATAGGCTTTACTGTGCTAGAGTTGTCAAAACTGTTGATGCTTGAGTTTTTGTATGATTATTTGAAACCAAGATATCCCAAATCGAGAGTACTTTACACAGACACAGATTCATTCTTACTTGACATTCCAGCGGATGACATTTACAAAGATCTAGAAGCTGAAAGTCCTGCAGTAAAAGGAAAAGATTCTTTTTATGACACTTGCGACTACCCTAAAGAATCACCATTGCACTCAAATGTTAACAAGAAGGTTATTGGAAAGATGAAAGATGAAATGAATGGGAAGATAATTAAGGAGTATGTTGGATTGCGTGCAAAGATGTACAGTGTTGCAAGTGAGAAAGGGGTGGTTAAAAAAGCAAAGGGTGTAAGCAAACAGGTTGTAAAGTCGAGCATATCGCATGATAACTACAAGGAAGCACTGTTTCAGAAGCGAGTGTTTCACCATGACAACCCTAAGATCAGTTCCGCGCTTCATCAGATCAACACAACTATTGTAAACAAGAAATCTTTAGATGCTAATGACACAAAGCGCGTTTATTCATCACCAGAATATTCTTATGCAATTGGGCACTGGAGAACAAACGCGGCTTCAAATAGTCTGAGTGTGTAATAAGAATTTTTGTTAATCGGGAAAACCCGCTATGACAGCTTTGTTTTGACTGCAGCGGGGGAGAGGACGTTGCTTGCGTTTGGGAAGTGTTTGTGAAAGGGGAGTTAGTAGGCTTTGTTGAGTTTCAAAGCAGCCACCAAGTACACTTATCAAAAGCTTGAATAAAATAAACAAGTCAATTGAATAAGTTAACACTCGGCGGCCGCCCGAAGGCAGCCTAAATATTGAAGCGTAGTGAAGCGTAGTGAAGCGTAGTGAAGCGAAGCGTTGAAACAGAGTGAAGCAAAACCAATAACACAGCTGAAGCAGGGTGTTGAAGCAGGATGATTAAGAAGACAGCCAAAGCAGGGCAGGCGCAGCAAACCGTACATGCATGATCGTTACTATATTTAGAATCACGTCATTACTATTTTTGAAACCGTACATGCATGATCGTTACTATATTTAGAATCACGTCATTACTATTTTTGAAACCGTACATGCATGATCGTTACTATATTTAGAATCACGTCATTACTATTTTTGAAACCGTACATGCATGATCGTTACTATATTTAAACACTTGTCTAACAGTGCAGGCGCAGTGTGATACTTCTGTTGTTGCGCACAAACAAGCACTGTAAGTCTAAGACTGGGACTGTTGGAGCTCTGATGTGACAGGAATATGCGGCGTTTCTGACCAGTACTCTCTGTACTCTTCGATCTGGAGCATCTCTTCGATTTGTTTAAGTTTGCCCATGATAAAACTGATTGGCAAACCAACAGTGGTAAATCGCGGAAATGCATAAAGCGATCTAGCAACGGCGCGTAGTCTACGCGCATGAACATCGGAATAGCCAGTTTTTGCTTTCAACCAGTCAGCCCACGTTTCTTTCATTCTCCCTTCTTTTCTTTGCTTCTCCTGCCATTGTTTGCACATAATCAAAAACTGTCCAAACTGAATGTAAATTAAGATTTGTTGTGCGTCCTGTCTTTTGAGATTTCTCATCCCTTTTTGCAGTCTTTCCACAATATCTTTTTCATTTTCTGCTTGAGCAAAATAAGCATTTGTGAAAGCTTCTGTGGATATAGCATGGCTAACATCTGCTTGGTTTGAAACGAGATAGTGATGTAAATCATTTGGCGTTGTTGGTTCTACTCTCTTTTTCTTTCCGTCTTTTTCTTTGAACAAATCTTCTATCTTCCTTTTTGGTTTTTTGGGCAGTCTCATTAATCCTTCTGTTTTAGCCTTAACTGCTATTAAGGCCATCTGCTCAAAATATTTTCTATTCTCTTCTAGTACATGCTGTTCTTCTTCTGTCCAAAATTCTGATGGTGTTGGCGCTGGTAGTGGGACATTACAAGCTTGTTCCATGTCAGGTAGAATTAAAGTTGTTGACCGCCTAGAATAATCTAACAATTCTTGATGAACATTTTGCGATTCAAGAAGCTCTTTCTCTAATTCTGCGACATTCACCTTGTTAAATTAAGCACTTTTTTCACTGAAACACATACACGTCCTCACAGAACAGCACCGCAATACGAAATGGCGAGACAGGTCTGCCTGGTTGCTAACAACACAAACTAGATCGGGTTGTTATCAACAGACAGTGGTGGGCGGAAGTGACGTAACTGTTGCCAACACATGATTTAATCTTGTCTTGCCATTGGAGGAATATAGAAGACAGGCTTGCTGTTTGTTTTTACCAGATCAATACGGTAGTTATGGCTAGCCGACGAAGGGCAGATTGTTGGATCAATACGCACGCTGGCTGCAACTAGTTAATATTTCAATGGAAACTAAATTTAGCGTTGCACAGAGAGAAAGGGGGAATGTACGTTCTGGGTTACTGATTCCGACAGACCCGGCATTGGTTCAAAACAACCTTACTTTACTGTATTTTTTTTTTGTATGGATTTATGCAGTATTTTTCTGATTTTGTCGCATGTTTCATTTTAGTAAAAGTTTAGTCCAGAAGCCTATTTTGCGTTAATATTTAGGGTCTGTCGGAATCGGTGAGCCAGAACGTACATTCTCCCTTTCTCTACATTGTATCAAGTCCGATGGCACTTAAACAAACACGCGACGCACGCGTTGGTGGCGAAAGCGGGGTCTAAAACAGGGAGAAATTTGTAGTCCAGTTTTGTTTTCTCTACTAATTAATGAGCTAGCTAATGATATTGTCCAGAAGGGAAAACATGGTATTCAACTTATTCCAGACTTTTTGGAAATACTCATTCTGATGTTTGCAGATGATATTATTCTTATTTCAGATTCTGTATGTGGGCTCCAGAATCAGTTAAACATTCTGTGGGATTCGTCTAGACGTCTTGGACTTGAAGTTAATTTAGACAAATCTAATATTGTTGTTTTTCGGAACGGTGGTCACTTGGCCTTGCGAGAAAGATGGGTGTATGGTGGACATCCTATGAGCGTTTTGAACATGTATAAGTATTTAGGAGTATGGTTGTCTACACGCCTGTCCTTCTCTCACACTCTTAATGATTTTGCTGCAAAAGGGAAAAAGGGAGTCATTGGTATTTTAAAATGTTTATGGCAACTGGGTGACAGATCTCCAGCTATTTTTTTCAAGCTTTTCGACGCACAGATTCAACCGATGCTGTCATATGGCGCCGAAGTTTGGGGGGTTGAAGCAGACCATACACCTATAGAGAGAGTTCATTTATTCGCACTTAAACGTTTTTTGAATACGAGTATGAGAACACCAAATGCTATGGTCTATGGAGAAACGGGAAGGTACCCCTTGTTTATAAACAGCTTTGTTAAATGCATTCGTTTTTGGCTACGTATATTGAGGATGCCACATCATCGCCTTCCGAGCAAGGCGTATAAAATGCTGAAATATCTCCATGAACAAAATAAGAAAACATGGGCCTCCTCGATCTGTTACACTCTGTACATGTACGGTTTTGATGAAGTATGGGAAAACCAAGGTGTTGGCGATGAGAGGGCGTTCCTAACAGCATTTAAAGAAACACTTATTTCATCCTATAAGCAAACCTGGCTTGAAAATGTACAAGGAAGTGAACGTTTCTCTCTGTACAGAACCTTCAAATCAACCCTAACATTATCCAACTATTTAAGTGATTTGAAACATATTAAAGCTAGAAATCTTCTGATTAGACTTAGATTGGGAGTATCTCCTCTGAAAGTGCATCGATTTCGCTTTAATTTAAATGCAACCTCCGCTGATTTATCTTGTCCATTTTGTTGTGGCAGTGTTGAGGATGAATTCCACTTTGTTTTAGTATGCCCTAAATATGCTGAGTTAAGGGAATATTATATTCCACGAAAATACACTAGAATCCCATCATTGTTTAAATTAACCATGCTGTTTTCAAACACTAGTAAGCCGCTATTGCTACGTTTTTCTACATTTTGTCATGAAAGCGCTTTCCATTCGTAATCCGTAATCCGTAAACGAAACAGGGCGATACTCCCTTACAAAGCATACACGCGCTCGTAAACATACACTCACAGACACACACCATTCATATGACCACACGCAAACACAAACACCCATGTACGCGCAAGCGTGTGAAAAGCACACCGGAATTATTGGAATAGGATTATATATAACGAGTAGGATGTTCTTGTTTTTGTTTACTATGTGTATTTGTATGATGGTGCTTGAGATGTGCTCATCTCCATGAAAAGGGCCCAAGGCCTACTCATTAAAACTTCAGATTTAGACTTCAGACTTCAGATCTCTCTCTCACTCTCTTTCTCTCTGCCTTGAAAATACCTTCCGTGGTTGACTGGGCACTAGATTAATAGGGCCGGACTACCGGGGGGGAGGGAGAGGGTTATGGGGGTTGCGCACCCCCCCCCCCCCCCTAGCCTAAACATATACCTCACTTATTTAAAACATATTTTATTATTGTTTATTTTATGCCGTTTCATGCAAGGAGCGACCATTTTCCTATCTCAGAATATGACCTACCCATCAGCTTCAGGGGGCGAAGCCCCCTGACGAACATCCCCCTGGTACCCACCACTGGCAACCCCCCCCCCTCCTCTTAGTCCGGCCCTGAGATAGTCAATGATTGGTTCTGTTCCTCTTTCGACAAACTAATTCCACTCCTCATACCCCCTCCTCCTCCTCCTTTGCAGCTTTTTTTTTCGCCCTGACAGTGTGCCAAATGGGTGAAAAGCACTACTTTTACGCTGTACCTAACACAGGATCAACCACGCATACATGAGTTCCTTCTTAAAGAACGAAACGGAGAGCGGTTTGATGTCTCACTGCAATCTGCGCTTCGTGAAAGAAGAAGACAGACATAGAACAAAAAGAAAAATACAGCTGATGTAACGATTCACCAACCATTGGGTTTTTCTGTGGCTGTACTTTATTTTAACAAACAATACCTTTTGGTGTGTTTCTGTTCAACAAAGGACTAGCACTTGTGGAGGTTTCTTCTGATTCACTTGGTTCTGCAAATTGTACATTTACGAGTTATAACTAGCTACTACAAGAAATCATTTCCTTACGATGCAAAAGGTAGTTGGGCAAAAGTGGTGTTTAAATACATAGCATAGTAAGAGGCTAGGTCCTGCGGCGTTTTTTTTCCTCGTCACGTTATTGTGAAAAGTTGTTATTTGTACATGACAAGTGTGCATACCAACAGTAGGGCTGGATGCACGGGAAAAATTAAAGTCCCGAGCAAAAGAGAGCTAGAGGTGTACATCTGCATGACAAAAATCTGACCTTTAGCGTTTTCATCCGCGTCGTGTCGTTTTGAACGTTTTACATTTATACACGACCAGTGTGCATTCTGACAAGCCTGACGGAGCCGGATGCATGGATTGCGCAAAGGGTGTATCGACCAATTAATTCCCTCGGCGAGTTGTCTGTCTGTCTGTGGGCCCCACAGGGACTGGTAGCTTGGCGTGGTCAGTGAACGCTTGTCAAGAGGCAACCCCGCGAACCGAGGCGAGACAATGGAAGACAGAGCCGACAAGCCTGTCAATGAGCAGCCAGGCGAACCAAAAGAAGGCAAGACAAGGCAAAAACAAGACAAGACAAGGCAAGGCAAGGCAATGCAAAACAAGGCAAGACAAGACAAGACAAGACAAGGCAAGGCAAGGCAATGCAAAACAAGGCAAGGCAAGACAAGGCAAGACAAGACAAGGCAAGGCAAGGCAATGCAATGTAATGCAAGACAAGACAAGGCAAGGCAAGACAAGGCAAGGCAAGGCAAGGCAAGACAAGACAAGACAAGACAAGGAAATGCAATGCAAAACAAGACAAGGCAAGACAAACAAGACAAGGCAAGGCAAGACAAACAAGACAAGGCAAGGCAATGCAATGCTAGACAAGGCAAGGCAAGGCAAGACCAGGCAAGGTAAGGCAAGGCAAGCCTGTCAACATGAAGCCAGGTGAGCCCAGCGCCTTCGGTGGTCCTTGTTCCCAGTGGTTATAGGGTTGGCTCTCTAATGGAACGCGGCGTCCATTATTAAGGGTGATGCCTATCTTGGAGAGGGACAACTCGGCCATTCTGCTATCGTTTTCAGAGGCATTGTACTTTATCATGGACTTCTTCAGATCACTCGCATTCTGAAATATTCAAGGATGTTGATTTCCTGTAGGTCGTTCACACACCAGGCACTGAGAGTTGAATAAATTATCAGTGTGGATACCAATAAAAGTGCAGACGACGTGACAATATTCATCAGGGAATTGTAATGATGACATACTCTAACTTGTAGCATTTTGAATCTCTTTTAATTTCTTCATACATCTCGCACGATCCACAGACTGTACAAAGGATCATGAAGACGGCATGGCAGGAGTCCGAGCCCCTTGCTGGTTGCAACAATTCCGCTGCAAGGAACGCTTCTGCGAAGGATTTAAAGCTTCCCGTTCATTGGTCTGCCGTAAAATCGACAAAATCGACCTGCCATGCCGCAAAACATTCGACATTTGTGACAAGTCCCCGTCCCTGTCAAGATAATTTAAATTTTAAGTAGTGTATGTAAACCAACAATTCCCATGAGTCTTTCCCTTGATTGATTCAAAACATTGAAGATAGGCGGCAACCTTTCGTACATTCATCGACCACTCTGGATCTGCATGACTTCGGCTGTTTGTTTTTATGTGAAAAGTATATCAACTGCACGCACTGTTCAGCTTCCCTTTGGCTGAACTAAAAAAAACACTGAAGGTGGGCGACAAGCTTTCTTAAACCAATAAACCACTCTGGTTGGCTTCGGCATTTTGTTATGTGAAAAATATCAACTGCAGGCTAAACTCAAAACGCTAAAGGTAGGCGGCAACCTTTCTTATACCCATCGACCGCTCTGGATCTGAGTGGCTTCAGCTTTTTGTCGTGACTTTCTGCTCCAAAAGTACATACACCACCACAAGAACCGTTCAGCTTGACTGAACTCAAAACGCTAAAGGTAGGCGGCAACCTTCATACACCTATCGACCTCTGTGTGAGGTTTGGCTTTTTGTCTTGTCCTTCAACGCAAAAGACAAAAGCCGAGACGGGAGATTTTTGTCAGTGAACTCGGTGGGAGTGGTTCCTACAATGGCACAAAGCAGGAAGTAAGACAAGACACCAGACGATTCTCGCTTCGATTTGCAGTCATCAAAGCAGCGCTATTTTCGCTCTGTACCAGATTGTCTAGGCGGGTAAGGGTTGGTAAGTGGGGACTGGGTGGGGTGGATGGGGGGGGGGGGGAAGGAGTTGAAGGATAAAACGAGAGAAGGAGAAGGATTCGGGAAGTTAGGTAAATGACAAATATAGAAAGTGACAGAGCCCATAATTCCTATAGAGCTACATCTCTAAAATTGTCGGATCCCATAGACAATATCATATTAAGCATATCTACAAAATTTCAGAAGATTAAAGACATAATTCTTTGATTTATGAATGGCCAAAGTTGGGGAAAAAACGTTAAAAAATGAAAATGGCCGCCGGGCCTCCCTACCAAAAAGAGCACTGTAGATAATCATAAAGTAACTACACCAGATGTAGCACAATCGACTGACCCTCCAACCTACAAGACAAAAGACACAACTGTGCCGTAACACGAAGACATGTACCTTGTCACGCCAGGAGAACGCGACACAGGTGTGGTACATGAACGACCACTATTCTCAAAAACTAACACTGATTTGGATCTGGGTTTACTTGATGAATCATTTAAAAATAAACATGAAAATAAAAAGATGGCCTTAACTTTCAGAAATAAAAACACAGATCAATATCAATGCTAGTTTTTCAGAATAAGTACTTTTTTTTTCTAAACAAAGAAGATGCAGTAAAATTCTGAAAAAGACACAATTATCTAGTGATTTTAATTATGTAAGACAACAACTTATCTTACCAGGAGCCAGGAGTGTATTCCTTTTTTCACGGCTGTGCCGGACTTAGTCGACTTGTTAATTTAAATGAACATCTTAAATAATCGCCTAACTAAGACATTTCAGACAAACTTTTGTCCATACATTTTTTCAATGGTATCGCTAACAGAAAATAACAATGAAAACAAACATAAACAAGAAATTCCTTCGAGGTAGGAAAAACACCCCCGTTGGTCAAAGGGAAATAACCATTCTCACTGCCACCAACTGAGAAGGTTATTTCCCTTTGACCATGAATATGTCCCGCTATAAGTCCTTGTAGAATCTTAATCCACCAATAACTCCCTAACCGTGTGTTTGACTGGTCCCAATTTTTGTAAGGACCGTCTCAGGAATGTATAGAACCTGTTCACCAAGTTTGGTGACGATCGGTCCGTTCATTCTTGAGATCTATATGCGAACACAAACACACAAACACACAAACAAACAAACAAACACATCGACCGAAACCTATACACACCCCTATACCGGGGGTGTAATTATGCCGACGATACCAGTGGTGACACTACTGCTGTATCTGTAGACGATAATATTGATGACGATGATGACGACGACGATAACACAAAAAGGAACAGTGATGGTAGGAATCCACAGAGGAGTCTGCCTCATACACACAGATTTTCTATCAACTGATAGGACTCTTGTACTCTTCTATATTAAATTAAAAAAACTATGCAAACATACCGTATACTCTCGGTTAAAAAAAAGAACGCATCAGAAAGTCGGGAGAAAGTCAACAACACGGCCGCAATGTGTATCGATCCGCGTGAAAGCCACATACAGTAATTGACGTTTTCAATGCTCACCAGAGCAGCTGCGGCAAAGCTGCTTACACAAACACAGCAAACAGTTCGAAGGATGAATCCCTTTCAATCTCGGATGCATTAGATAACGCTTTAAACGGGAGAAATCGGCCATAGTCTGCGATGCAAAACCA
The DNA here is from genome assembly GCF_037325665.1 of Littorina saxatilis. NCBI lineage: Eukaryota > Metazoa > Mollusca > Gastropoda > Littorinimorpha > Littorinidae > Littorina > Littorina saxatilis. The sequence goes on from NW_027129111.1 coordinate 23,623, forward strand.
TAGACATGATGATGCGTGAAATACAGACGCAAGCTGTGCAGAAATCCCTAGCTAGGCGCTGAAGACTCCGTTTCGGCGTGTTATAGCTGAATGTGATTGATGCAACAGCTGGGGATGTCCTTTTACTCGCGATGGTTTAAACAGAATAAACAATGTATATCGCGAATTATCTATCGACTCGAACAGAACAACGACATTTGCCTCATAAGGACTGGGTGGCCGAGTGGTAACGCACTTGCGCTCGGAAGCGAGAGGTTGCGTGTTCGACCCTGGGTCAGGCCGCAATTTTCTCCTCCCCTTTCCTATAACCTAGGTGTTGGGTTCAAGTGCTAGTCTTTCGGATGAGACGAAAAACCGAGGTCCCTTCGTGTACACTACATTGGGGTGTGCACGTTAAAGATCCCACGATTGACAAAAGGGTCTTTCCTGGCAAAATTGTTTAGGCATAGATAAAAATGTCCACCAAATACCCGTTTGACTTGGAATAAAGGCCGTGAAAGGTGAATGCTCGCCTAATAGGCTACTGAGCTTTACTGGCCGATGTGAATGCGTTATATATTGTGTGTAAAAAATGTCTGTTTGTCTGTCTGTCTGTAAAAAAATTCCATTTCAAACGGCAGAAATTAATATGTAAGCGCCTAGGGCTATATCTAAATTAGGCGCATAAAAATGATCACAATAATAATAATAATAATATTGCACGGTCTCAAAGGAATAATACCTGAGAAAAGGGCCCTCAGATCGCGGCTAAAGTTATACCATACAGATTCTGCTTTGATAGTGCTGCCGCTCAGGAGGACTGCCTTCCCTTTGCAAAAGAAAGTGTTGTGAAAGCTTTAATAAATGTCGTACGATAGGCAAAGAAAGGGCACTCTATGTGAGGGTTGCTTCCATTGATTTACTTCCCTTGAATGTGCACGTGATGCGGGTAACTAGAGGGCCGCGTCATAGAGGGCGCTGTCCGCCTTGCTCCCAGGTGGCGCTCCTTGACTTCTTGTTGCTTCCAACACGGGAGAGAAGCGGGACCTTGAAGTTCTTTCGGAAAGAGAGAATGCTTACTGTCCTACAGGCTAAATAGTTCGCCTCTTAAGGACAAGATATGGGTTATATGATTCGAGTTTTACGCCCTCACGGCTTTTGACGAGATACACAAGTGTATGCGTGTTTGGGTGGTATCAGCCATCTGCACATATGGCAGAATGACCGATGTCTTTTACGTGACACGGGGGTGGAACATGGCTTTCGTCTCTGGGTCTGCACATAAAGTTGACCCGTGTCCGTCCCGGCCAGAATTCGAACCTGCGACCTTCCGATCACAAGTCCAGTGCTCTACCAACTGAGCTACCGGGCCCCCGGGAGTTCTTTCACACACTTTAAATCAATTAATTACCATACGTGTGGAGCGTCTTCCAGCAAATCTTGCTGTGTGCAGTGGATTACCAAGATTCTTCCGATTTGTCAAATTCGCCAGAAACTCCCCTACAACGGGCAGATCAATAGTATCCATTTAATTATAGCAACATCTGGATATCATTGTATAGGCCTAACTAACGTTAAAGTGTGTAGCGATCAGAACAAGCATGCGTGCATATTGCGGGTTATTTATCAACCCAGGCAGAACGAGAGGATTCTTCACAACACTACTTCACCACGCTCCCTGAAATTGTGGCGCACGGAATGATGTTCTCAGAGAACGACTTTGGCGCGCACATAGACTAAACATAGCTAGCTCACACACACATTTGCTGGGGTTACGGCCGTTTAATGCCCCCCCCCCCCTTCTTCTTCTTCTTCTTCTGCGTTCGTGGGCTTAACTCCCTCGTACACTCGTGTTTTTTGCACGAGTGGAATTTTACGTGTATGACCGTTTTTTACCCCGCCATTTAGGCAGCCATACGCCGTTTTCGGAGGAAGCATGCTGGGTATTTTCGTGTTTGGGCCCACCGAACTCTGACATGGATTACAGGATCTTTTTCGTGCGCACTTGGTCTTGTGCTTGCGTGTACACACGGGGGTGTTCGGACACCGAGGAGAGTCTGCACACAAAGTTGACTCTGAGAAATAAATCTCTCGCCGAACGTGGGGACGAACTCACGCTGACAGCGGCCAACTGGATAAAAATCCAGCGCGCTACCGACTGAGCTACATCCCCGCCCAATGCACCCCCTATTCCTGGTGTTACTGTATAATTATCATGAATACCCTTTGCCAGAAACATTGTGCCGCTGTTGTGTTTAACTTTCACGAGTTCAGAAAATTTCCCTGACTTGTTTCTCTTTGTTTTTAACCCTTCGGTTTTCCGTCGCAAGAAGAGCACCGGTGTAACACGAGAAAATTACTCCCACGAGATTTTTACTCCGGAGTAAACATTTCGTACGAAAATGTTACTCCCTTTACGAAAAAAGTACTCCCCCATTACACGACAGGTGAGTTCCGAGTAAACATTTCGTACAAAAATGTTACTCCCCTGACGAATAAATAACGAATAAATTACTTCACCCTGACACGAGCAATGTAACTTCCCATGCCTGGTGTACGAAATTGTTACTCCCTTGTCCCATGTTAGTCTTGGTGGTGGAAGGGGTGGAGGGAGGGTAGCGCAACATTTGTTTGCGTGAGATCACATATTGGCATTATATCCCTTCGCCCGCATCCCAGTTTCGCGCACGAGATTTTTACTGGAAATAAAAAAAATGGGGAGTAAAACTTTCGTGGAGGGAGTAATTTTTTCGTGCTTTGGGGAGTTCTTTTCTCGTACGAAAGGTGTACTCGGAGTAAGAATTTCGTACGAAAATTTTACTCCGGAGTAATTTTTTTGTGGAGTAAAAATCTCGTGCTCTAGTCATCTTTTCCGTAAGTGCGGTGATATGTTT